>NW_027063463.1:0-34821 GCF_032884065.1 Artemia franciscana | reverse complement strand
TCATGTTTTACAAGGTAGTTTATCAGTGATTTCAACTTTTGCCGGAAGACACGTGCCGTAATGTCATGCCTATGAGCCGCCGATTGTCCTTGAAGTAAAAGCTGCAGTATCTCGTCCCAAGATTGATTACATGTAAATGTAATAAATAAATCTGGACGACCATAGAGACGAACATACGCAATAGCATCTTGAGCATATTCATGCATATGACGGGGACTGCCAGCATATGACGAAGGTAAAATTGTTAATCTTCCAACGTTTGTGGTATTACCGTCATTTATAACAGCATCTC
Source organism: Artemia franciscana (assembly GCF_032884065.1). Lineage (NCBI taxonomy): Eukaryota > Metazoa > Arthropoda > Branchiopoda > Anostraca > Artemiidae > Artemia > Artemia franciscana. The sequence goes on along the minus strand of NW_027063463.1, from coordinate 34,529 downwards.
GCAAATGAATGTATTGTTCGGAGCGGAGCTTGGTCTTTTTCAGGCGGATAAATAGCAAACGTTCTGATTCAATTTTAGCATACATATCCACGACAAATTGGTGAAACAATTCACGGCATTTTAAAATATAATTTTCTTCATCCTGCCGAATCATTAGTCTATAGGAATAATAATGCATTGCACTGCATTTCTTATTCATTTCTTTGTTAGTGGCTGGATTCATCAATTTAATATTAAAGTGATAGCCGTCGGCTCCATCCCAAAAAATGATAGGATATTGTAGGGCATCGTAGCATCGATGAGTTTCAGCAATTCTTAACAACTGAGCGTTTCGCTTATGTAGAATAATATCTCGAGGTAAAAACTGATCACCGACCATAACGATTGCCACTTCGTCGATAGTCGGAGCATTGTATCTACGCACATGTTGGCCAGGAGGCATTTTGTCAGCGGAAATAACAATTTTATGAGTATCAGTAGCATCAAATCGATGGCTGTTTTGAACAGACGCACTAAATTATTATTTTCGTGGAAAAGATGTTGCAATTGGGAAACGATTGTCCTTTCAACGTTGGGAGAAATTTCGCAACGTGCATTCAATTCAGAATTTCTATCACTGATGAAGTACAATTGTAAAAATTTATGATTCTCGCCTGAGAATGGTAGAAGGGACCCTGCTTTATGATAAATTTGCCCTTTTACTTTGAAAGTAGACATAAATTGATCTGGATTTTCGATTTGGGCTCCAAACGACGTCATTTGGAAACATGAGTTGTATTGTCTGATTTTTGACAAAAAACGCTTAGATTCTGACGTAGTTCCAGTAAGGAAAGTCTTCAATGGCTGTGGTGGTGCAGCCAATAGAGGAAGTTTAACTTTTCCTGAGGCGCAACACATTCCCATTGTTTCACCATTGAATTTCAAGGCCTTGCAATAGGGACAAATTTTAGACATTGTCCCGATTTGAACACATCTACTCAAGCTATAATCATCGACTGGGTTGTACCTGAATGCCAGGCGATAACTTTCAGATTGCCCTGATTCCTCGGCACGCTTTCATTTCTTAATTTCTCTATCAGCAGCAAGCCTGTTTCCCTGCTGGTCTTTTGAATCCTCGGCACGCCTTCTTTTTTCACTTTCTCTTTTAGCAGCAAGTCTGCTTCTGCGTTGCTCTGGTAGTTCCTCGGCATGCTTTCTGTTCTTTCTTTCTCTATCAGCAGCAAGCCTGTTTCCCTGCTGGTCTTTTGATTCCTCGGCACGCCTTCTTTTTTCACTTTCTCTTTTAGCAGCAAGTCTGCTTCTGCGTTGCTCTGGTAGTTCCTCGGCATGCTTTCTGTTCTTTCTTTCTCTATCAGCCTCAAGCCTGTTTCCCTGCTGGTCTTTTGATTCCTCGGCACGCCTTCTTTTTTCACTTTCTCTTTTAGCAGCAAGTATGCTTCTGCGTTGCTCTGGTAGTTCCTCGGCATGCTTTCTGTTCTTTCTTTCTCTATCAGCCTCAAGCCTGTTTCCCTGCTGGTCTTTTGATTCCTCGGCACGTCTTCTTTTTTCACTTTCTCTTTTAGCAGCAAGTCTGCTTTCGCGTTGCTCTGGTAGTTCCTCGGCACGCTTTCTTTTCTGACTTTCTGTATCAGCAGCAAGTTTTTTGGCATAGACTCTTTGAGCATCTTCATCAGTCATTGTAAACTTAAACATTAATAGAATTCTACGCGAACATATGTCTTATATAACTTGAATGACGTCACCTTCAAAGCAAAAATGATGGCAACTAATTTCATGACGTCAGCCGAAACATGACGTCACCTGATCCACAGATCCACAGATCCACAGACAACTTATTTTTATATATATAGAAGATAGATATATATATATATATATATATATATATATATATATATATATACTAGCTGTTGGGGTGGCGCTTCGCGCCACCCCAACACCTAGTTGGTGGGGGCGCTTCGCGCCCCCCCCAAGCCCCCCCGCGCGCGTAAGTCGTTACGCGCCATAATAGTTACGCGCCATTGTAGTTGTGTCCCTATGTCCCACCTGTGAATATAGATATATATATATATATGGTTTTAACTACGTAAAACTTGCGAATATACAACATTCTTTGCTGTCCCATTGTCTTTGCATATAAATAGATTGTCAGGTTATCCCCCTGTTTCCCCCGGTGTCCCCGTTGTAGTTGTGTCCCTGTGTCCCGGTCGTCATTTATATTCCCTGTGTCCCGGTCCCGGTCATCATTTGTATCCCGGTGTCCCGGTCTGTATATACATTCGTTTTTTAGTTTTGTTTTTCTCCTTTATTTTTTTCCTTTTTTTTTCTTTTTTAGCTTATTTAGATTTTTAGATTTTTTAGTTTTTTTTATTAGTTTTTAGTGTACCGGTCTGTATATACATTCGTTTTTTAGTTTTGTTTTTCTCCTTTATTTTTTTCCTTTTTTTTTCTTTTTTAGTTTATTTAGATTTTTAGATTTTTTAGTTTTTTTATTAGTTTTTAGTTTTTTTTTCTTTTTAGTTTTTTTTGTAGTTTTTACCTTCTTTTTAGTTTTGTTAATTTTTTTTTTACTTGTGTCTTGGTCGTCATTTATACTCCCTGTGTCCCGGTGCTTTGTTGATTGCTAATCGAACATTCCTTTTGTCCTGGTCGCTTTCTCTTTGAGTGTCGTCATTTATTTTTTTCTTTTTTAGTTCTTTTAGTTTTTACCTTTTTTAGTTTTTTTTTAGTTTTTAGTTTTTTTAGTTTTTTACCTTTTTTTAGTTTTTTTAGTTTTTTAGCTTTTTTATTTTTTTTTATAAGTTTTTGTTTTTTTGTAGTTTTTGCCTTTTTTTTAGTTTTTTTAGTTTTTTAGCTTTTTTATTAGTTTTTAGTTTTTTTTGTAGTTTTTGCCTTTTTTTAGTTTTTTCAGTTTTGACGTCACCTGATCCAGTTTTTTCAGGTGTCGTCACCTGATCCACGATCCACAGATCCACAGACAACTTATTTTTATATATATAGATAGTTTTTTTTTTTTTCTTATGTCCTGGTCGTCATTTATACTCCCTGTGTCCCGGTGCTTTGTTGATTGCTAATCGAACATTCCTTTTGTCCTGGTCGCTTTCTCTTTGAGTGTCGTCATTTATTAGTTTTTTCCTTTTTTTTTAGTTTTTTATTGGTTTTTACCTTTATTTTAGCTTATTTTTCAGTTTTTTTCCTTTTTTTTAGTTTTTTTTTTATTTTTTATTTTTTTTAGTTTTTTACCTTTTTTTAGTTTTTTTAGTTTTTTTAGTTTTTTAGCTTTTTTACTTTTTTTATTAGTTTTTAGTTTTTTTTTGTAGTTTTTGCCTTTTTTTAGTTTTTTCAGTTTTTTTTTTAGTTTTTTATTGGTTTTTACCTTTATAGTTTTTTTAGTTTTTTAGCTTTTTTATTTTTTTTATTAGTTTTTAGTTTTTTTTGTAGTTTTTGCCTTTTTTTAGTTTTTTCAGTTTTGACGTCACCTAATCCAGTTTTTTCAGGTGACGTCACCTGACACATCCATCCACACATCCATCCATCCATCCATCCACAGACAACTTATTTTTATATATATAGATATATATATATACTAGCTGTTGGGTTGGCGCTTAACGCCACCCCAACACCTAGTTGGTGGGGGCGCTTCGTGCCCCCCCCAAGCCCCCCCTGCGCGTAAGTCGTTACGCGCCATATTAGTTACGCGCCATTGTAGTTGTGTCCCTAAGTTCCACCTGTGAATATAGATAGATATATATATATATATATATATATATATATGTTTTTAACTACGTAAAACTAGCGAATATACAACATTCTTTGCTGTCCCATTGTCTGTGCATATAAATAGATTGTCAGGTTTACCGACTCTTGAACATGCAACATATAATGGTCCATGGGAAAACAATCCGTATTCAGATCTATACCTCATGATTCTAATGATTGCCCTTGAGCTTTGTTGATGGTGATTGCTAATCGACCATTCCCTGTCCCGTTGACCCGGTCGTCATTTATATCCCCCTGTGCCCCCCGGCGTCCCCGTTGTAGTTGTGTCCCTGTGTCCCGGTCGTCATTTATATTCCCTGTGTCCCGGTCGTCATTTGTATCCCGGTGTCCCGGTCTGTATATACATTCGTTTTTTAGTTTTGTTTTTCTCCTTTATTTTTTTCCTTTTTTTTTCTTTTTTAGTTTATTTAGATTTTTAGATTTTTTAGTTTTTTTATTAGTTTTTAGTTTTTTTTTCTTTTTAGTTTTTTGTAGTTTTTACCTTTTTTTTAGTTTTGTTAGTTTTTTTTTTACTTATGTCCTGGTCGTCATTTATACTCCCTGTGTCCCGGTGCTTTGTTGATTGCTAATCGAACATTCCTTTTGTCCTGGTCGCTTTCTCTTTGAGTGTCGTCATTTATTTTTTTCTTTTTTAGTTCTTTTAGTTTTTACCTTTTTTAGTTTTTTTAGTTTTTTAGATGAAAATTTTTTTTAGTTTTTTCCTTTTTTTCTTTTTAGTTGCTTATTGGTTTTTACCTTTATTTTAGCTTATTTTTCAGTTTTTTCCTTTTTTTTTGTTTTTTTTTAGTTTTTAGTTTTTTTAGTTTTTAGCTTTTTTTAGTTTTTTTATTTTTTTTAGTTTTTTAGCTTTTTTATTTTTTTTATTAGTTTTTATTTTTTTTTGTAGTTTTTGCCTTTTTTTTAGTTTTTTCAGTTTTTTTTTTAGTTTTAAGTTTTTTACCTTTTTTAGCCTAACCAGGATTTGAACCTGGGACCTTCATTCTCCGTTCTGACACCCTCTCTCACCGAGTGACTACTCCAGCATGTTCATTTTGGTGTTTTTGGTATATTATTAACCAAATTAATGTGTTTTACAATATACTAAGCATCGTCATAACAAAAATGACGACAACTAATTTCATGACGTCAGCCTACACAGAAACATGACGTCACCTGATCCACAGATCCACAGACAGACAACTTATTTTTATATATATAGAAGATATATATATATCTATATATATAAAAATAAGTTGTCTGTCTGTGGATGTGTGGATGGATGTGTGGATGGATGTGTCAGGTGACGTCACCTGAAAAAACTGGATTAGGTGACGTCAAAACTGAAAAAACTAAAAAAAGGCAAAAACTACAAAAAAAACTAAAAACTAATAAAAAAAATAAAAAAGCTAAAAAACTAAAAAAACTATAAAGGTAAAAACCAATAAAAAACTAAAAAAAAAACTGAAAAAACTAAAAAAAGGCAAAAACTACAAAAAAAAACTAAAAACTAATAAAAAAAGTAAAAAAGCTAAAAAACTAAAAAAACTATAAAAACTAAAAAAAGGTAAAAAACTAAAAAAAATAAAAAATAAAAAAAAACTAAAAAAAAGGAAAAAACTGAAAAATAAGCTAAAATAAAGGTAAAAACCAATAAAAAACTAAAAAAAAAAGGAAAAAACTAATAAATGACGACACTCAAAGAGAAAGCGACCAGGACAAAAGGAATGTTCGATTAGCAATCAACAAAGCACCGGGACACAGGGAGTATAAATGACGACCAGGACACAAGTAAAAAAAAAAATTAACAAAACTAAAAAGAAGGTAAAAACTACAAAAAAACTAAAAAGAAAAAAAAACTAAAAACTAATAAAAAACTAAAAAATCTAAAAATCTAAATAAACTAAAAAAGAAAAAAAAAGGAAAAAAATAAAGGAGAAAAACAAAACTAAAAAACGAATGTATATACAGACCGGTACACCGGGATACAAATGACGACCGGGACACAGGGAATATAAATAACGACCGGGACACAGGGACACAACTACAACGGGGACACCGGGGGAAACAGGGGGATATAAATGACGACCGGGACAAAAAAACTAAAAAGAAATAAAAACTAAAAACTAATAAAAAAAACTAAAAAATCTAAAAATCTAAATAAGCTAAAAAAGAAAAAAAAAGGAAAAAAATAAAGGAGAAAAACAAAACTAAAAAACGAATGTATATACAGACCGGGACACCGGGATACAAATGATGACCGGGACCCGGGACACAGGGAATATAAATGACGACCGGGACACAGGGACACAACTACAACGGGGACACCGGGGGAAACAGGGGGATGTAAATGACGACCGGGACACCGGGACAGGGAATGGTCGATTAGCAATCACCATCAACAAAGCTCAAGGGCAATCATTAGAATCATGAGGTATAGATCTGAATACAGATTGTTTTCCCATGGACCATTATATGTTGCATGTTCAAGAGTCGGTAAACCTGACAATCTATTTATATGCAAAGACAATGGGACAGCAAAGAATGTTGTATATTCGCAAGTTTTACGTAGTTAAAACCATATCTATATATATAAAAATAAGTTGTCTGTCTGTGGATGTGTGGATGGATGTGTGGATGGATGTGTCAGGTGACGTCACCTGAAAAAACTGGATCAGGTGACGTCAAAACTGAAAAAACTAAAAAAGGCAAAAACTACAAAAAAAACTAAAAACTAATAAAAAAAATAAAAAAGCTAAAAAACTAAAAAAACTAAAAAAAGGCAAAAACTACAAAAAAAAACTAAAAAACTAAAAAAAAAAACTGAAAAAACTAAAAAAAGGCAAAAACTACAAAAAAAAACTAAAAACTAATAAAAAAAGTAAAAAAGCTAAAAAACTAAAAAAACTAAAAAAAACTAAAAAAAGGTAAAAACTAAAAAAAATAAAAAATAAAAAAAAACTAAAAAAAAGGAAAAAACTGAAAAATAAGCTAAAATAAAGGTAAAAACCAATAAAAAACTAAAAAGAAAAAAAGGAAAAAACTAAAAAAAATTTTCATCTAAAAAACTAAAAAAAACTAAAAAAGGTAAAAACTAAAAGAACTAAAAAAGAAAAAAATAAATGACGAAACTCAAAGAGAAAGCGACCAGGACAAAAGGAATGTTCGATTAGCAATCAACAAAGCACCGGGAAGCACCGGGACACAGGGAGTATGAATGACGACCAGGACATAAGTAAAAAAAAAAATTAACAAAACTAAAAAGAAGTTAAAAACTACAAAAAAACTAAAAAGAAAAAAAAACTAAAAACTAATAAAAAAACTAAAAAATCTAAAAATCTAAATAAACTAAAAAAGAAAAAAAAAGGAAAAAAATAAAGGAGAAAAACAAAACTAAAAAACGAATGTATATACAGACCGGGACACCGGGATACAAATGACGACCGGGACACAGGGAATATAAATGACGACCGGGACACAGGGACACAACTACAACGGGGACACCGGGGGAAACAGGGGGATGTAAATGACGACCGGGACACCGGGACAGGGAATGGTCGATTAGCAATCACCATCAACAAAGCTCAAGGGCAATCATTAGAATCATGAGGTATAGATCTGAATACAGATTGTTTTCCCATGGACCATTATATGTTGCATGTTCAAGAGTCGGTAAACCTGACAATCTATTTATATGCAAAGACAATGGGACAGCAAAGAATGTTGTATATTCGCAAGTTTTACGTAGTTAAAACCATATATATATATATATATATATATATATATATATATATATATATATATATATATATATATATATATATATCTATCTATATTCACAGGTGGGACATAGGGACACAACTACAATGGCGCGTAACTATTATGGCGCGTAACGACTTACGCGCGCGGGGGGGCTTGGGGGGGGCGCGAAGCGCCCCCACCAACTAGGTGTTGGGGTGGCGCGAAGCGCCACCCCAACAGCTAGTATATATATATATATCTATATTCACAGGTGGGACATAGGGACACAACTACAATGGCGCGTAACTATTATGGCGCGTAACGACTTACGCGCGCGGGGGGGCTTGGGGGGGGCGCGAAGCGCCCCCACCAACTAGGTGTTGGGGTGGCGCGAAGCGCCACCCCAACAGCTAGTATATATATATATATATATATATATCATGAAAAGAGAAATCACCAATGCTACAGCACAAACACAAAAAAAAAAAAAAAAAAAAAAAGAGACAGAAGGAGAAAAGGAAGACTGTTTTCCTAAATTAGTGATTAATATAGACCAGCACTTGAATGAGGCCTTAACCCTACTCATCCATACAATCACATAGGTCAAACAGCATAGCCACATACAATCAACCATAAAGAATAATCCATGGACAGGCAGTCATGTCGTCAATAAGTATAAGTCGTCATTTACCGAAAAATAGAAAAAATAATATAGACAAATAATTCAGAGGCAACACCCAACATAAGGGCTTATCAGGAGAATACACTGGCCTATATAGGGTTTCGCCACTCTAAATTCTCTACCCAGCACAGTGTTGTGGCTACCACAGAATACCCATGGCATCCCCGCGTCAGGTATCACCCCCAAAATACATACCTATGAAAAAAAACAGCAAATGTAAAACAACCAAGTAAAACCAAAACAAGCTTATCCTGTTAATATATCCCTCCCTTTAGCAACAATAGGTAAACTAAATATTATAAATTTTACCAAATCACAAATATTAACACATTGCAAAAAACCTGAATGAACTAAACAATTATAGAATTCAACTTTACCATGTGGCTAATTTTTTAAAAAAATCCGCTCAATTAGAAACACAATTCAAAATAAATGGCGGTGTGACAACATTTCTCGAACCTCCGAAATTAGTTAAAAATTTCTTTAAGTATTTCTAGATAATTCTTTTGATATTTATTTAAAAGTTCGTTATAATGAATAATGAAAACTAAATTTTTTAAATTGCCAAGTTAATTTATTTGCAGAAAAACCTCTTGATATCAATTTTTGGCTTAAGATTTTACATCTATTTTTAAAATCAATATAATTACTACAAATCCTTGCATAACGAAGTAACTGTGAGAAAAACGCTGAATATGTGATATTTGAGTGTATATTACTTTCAGGGAATGGGAAACTAATCACTTCAAAATCAAAATCATCCGTTTTATTATACATTTTAAAACTTAATTTATTATTATCACAAATATTAATATTTAAATCTAAGAAATGATCTTCATGACCAGCGCCATGACTAGGCTCAAGAATAAGCTCTGATGAATATATATTTTTAGAAATATCAATGAAATCCTTACAATTTAAGACCAAAATATCAAGTCAGTTTGGGGTAACCAGCTCGGTAACCAGGTTCGGCTTGGAAAGTTGTTTTGACCAGGGTCATTGTTTTGCAATCGGACACGCTTATTTGAAGTTAATTTTAATGTTTTTACGTGTGCCCATAAATTAGAATTTTTCAGGCAAGCATTCATTTCGTGTGCAGAGGTTGATCTTGGTATTATAGGTAAATTTTTGCCTGTAATCTCCCGCAAGCAATATTAATGTGCTGCCAAAGGGTTTCGAAATCCCTCGCAAATCTTTCAAACATTGATCCAGAGCCTTGAGCGATTTTTTGTGTGCCATTGTGCACTCGTCCCAAATAATAAGTTTGCATTGCTGCAATACTTTACCCATCCCAGATGATTTGGATATATTTCACGTGGGAGTTTCCGTAGAATGCAAATTCAGAGGTGATTTCAAAGCGGAATGAGCAGTTCTTCCACCAGGCAGCAACGTTGCGGCTATTCCGGACGACGCAATTGCCAACACTATATCATTTTTTTGATCGAATTGATGCCAGAATCAGTTTTATCACAAACGTTTTACCAGTACCTCCTGGCGCATCCAAAAAGAAAATTTCTCCAACGTTGTTATCGACACAATGCATTATCGTATCATAAATGTCTTTTTGTTCCGACGTTAACTTTGAAATGTTATTTTGTACATACGACAATAGATCACTCGTACTGTAACTTTGTTCACGATCCAATTCTACACATGTCGAAACAGCAGCGGTACGATTAGGTGAAGGCATTCCCAAATCCTGAAGAGGTTTGTTTGCCATACATACGCACAAATCTTCTATAATAACTAAAGTGTAGTTATAAATTTCTGATGTAAAATCAAAAGTCATATCTGACGTCTCTAACCGTTTTCGATGGAGTATATCTTCGGACATTTTTTATTTATATTTTTCCCATAACTCTGTAGGAGCTGATGGAGAGCAATTTGTTAGTAAGATGCCAAACAATGCACGAATTTGACTTGGAGTTGACGTTTCGCACACGTCATTGATGCAGTTATCCTAGTGTTGGTCATTCTCCAATAAATTCAGAGCTTGGCATGCACTACGGTAAGTGTCATGTATAGTACCGTTTACAGTTCTCAAATACTCAAAGGATGTCGGACCGGGTACATTTACCAAAAGCAGGCGTAGAAAGAAGCATTCATGTTGATTGGGGTGAACGGTTTAGAGTCTTCCTATCGTGGTATCTTTGAAGATGGTAGGTTGGCCGTCGACTGACTTACCCTGTTTTCGACGTTCAAATACTTTATTTTTAGTATTCCACGTGTAATACGAAGGCACTTCAGTGTACAACAGTTTTTTTGCAAAAGAATCATTTTTGCATAGCGAAAAGAAAACTGAAAAATAAAGGGGAGAAAAATAAAACTAAAAGCCGGAACACAGGGAATATCCGGGACACTCAAAGATAAATTACAGACCGGGACACAAATGACGACCGGGACACAGGGAATATAAATGACAAACGGGACGCTCAAAGAGAAATTACAGACTGGGACACTGGGACACAAATGATACTGGGATACTGGGAATATAAATGACGACCGGGACACAGGGAATGTTCGATTAGCAATCACCATCAACAAAGCTCAAGGGCAATCATTAGAATAATGAGGTATAGATCTGAATATGGATTGTTTTTCCCATGGACAATTTTATGTTGCATGTTCAAGAGTCGGTAAACCTGACAATCTACTTATATGCACAGACACTGGGACATAGAAAAATGTTGTATATTCGCAAGTTTTACGTAGTTAAAAACATGTATATCTGTAACGAAAAGAGAAATCTTTTCTCTTTTATCTATATTCACAGGTGGGACACAGGGACACAACTACAATGGCGCGTAACTAATATGGTGCGTAACGACTTACGCGCGGGGGGGGGGCTTGGGGGGGGGTCACGAAGCGCCCCCACCAACTAGGTGTTGGGGTGGCGCGAAGTGCCACCCCAACAGTTAGTAGGGAATATAAATGACGACCGGGACACTCAAAGAGAAAGCGACCAGGAAACAAGGAATGTTCGATTAGCAATCACCATCAAAAAAGCACCGGGACACAAATGACGACCGGGACACAGGGAAACATCTACAACCGGGACGCCGGGGGGCACTAAAAAAAAGGTAAAAAACTAAAAACTAAAAAAGAAAAAAAAAAACTAAAAAAAACTAAAAAAAAGGTGACGTCACCTGATCCACGATCCACAGATCCACAGACAACTTATTTTTATATATATAGATAGTTTTTTTTTTTTACTTATGTCCTGGTCGTCATTTATACTCCCTGTGTCCCGGTGCTTTGTTGATTGCTAATCGAACATTCCTTTTGTCCTGGTCGCTTTCTCTTTGAGTTTCGTCATTTATTTTTTTCTTTTTTAGTTCTTTTAGTTTTTGCCTTTTTTAGTTTTTTTTTAGTTTTTTAGATGAAAATTTTTTTTAGTTTTTTCCTTTTTTTCTTTTTAGTTTTTTATTGGTTTTTACCTTTATTTTAGCTTATTTTTCAGTTTTTTCCTTTTTTTTATTTTTTTTTAATTTTTTATTTTTTTTAGTTTTTTACCTTTTTTTAGTTTTTTTAGTTTTTTTAGTTTTTTAGCTTTTTTACTTTTTTTATTAGTTTTTAGTTTTTTTTTGTAGTTTTTGCCTTTTTTTAGTTTTTTCAGTTTTTTTTTAGTTTTATATTGGTTTTTACCTTTATTTTAGCTTATTTTTCAGTTTTTTCCTTTTTTTTTAGTTTTTTTTTAGTTTTTTTAGTTTTTTACCTTTTTTTAGTTTTTTTAGTTTTTTTAGTTTTTTAGCTTTTTTATTTTTTTATTAGTTTTTAGTTTTTTTGTAGTTTTTGCCTTTTTTTAGTTTTTTAGTTTCTTAGCTTTTTTATTAGTTTTTAGTTTTTTTTGTAGTTTTTGCCTTTTTTTAGTTTTTTTAGTTTCTTAGCTTTTTTATTAGTTTTTAGTTTTTTTGTAGTTTTTGCCTTTTTTTAGTTTTTTTAGTTTTTTAGCTTTTTTATTTTTTTTATTAGTTTTTAGTTTTTTTGTAGTTTTTGCCTTTTTTTAGTTTTTTCAGTTTTGACGTCACCTGATCCAGTTTTTTCAGGTGACGTCACCTGATCCATCCATCCACAGACAGACAGACAACTTATTTTTATATATATAGAAGATAGATAGATATATATATATCTATATATATAAAAATAAGTTGTCTGTCTGTGGATGGATGGATCAGGTGACGTCACCTGAAAAAACTGGATCAGGTGACGTCAAAACTGAAAAAACTAAAAAAAGGCAAAAACTACAAAAAAAACTAAAAACTAATAAAAAAAATAAAAAAGCTAAAAAACTAAAAAAACTAAAAAAAGGCAAAAACTACAAAAAAAACTAAAAACTAATAAAAAAGCTAAGAAACTAAAAAAACTAAAAAAAGGCAAAAACTACAAAAAAAACTAAAAACTAATAAAAAAGCTAAGAAACTAAAAAAACTAAAAAAGGCAAAAACTACAAAAAAAACTAAAAACTAATAAAAAAAATAAAAAAGCTAAAAAACTAAAAAAACTAAAAAAACTAAAAAAAGTAAAAAACTAAAAAAACTAAAAACTAAAAAAAACTAAAAAAAAAGGAAAAAAACTGAAAAATAAGCTAAAATAAAGGTAAAAACCAATAAAAAACTAAAAAAAAAACTGAAAAAACTAAAAAAAGGCAAAAAATACAAAAAAAACTAAAAACTAATAAAAAAAGTAAAAAAGCTAAAAAACTAAAAAAACTAAAAAAACTAAAAAAAGGTAAAAAACTAAAAAAAATAAAAAATAAAAAAAAACTAAAAAAAAGGAAAAAACTGAAAAATAAGCTAAAATAAAGGTAAAAACCAATAAAAAACTAAAAATAAAAAAAGGAAAAAACTAAAAAAAATTTTCATCTAAAAAACTAAAAAAAACTAAAAAAAAAAATAATAAAAACTAATAAAAAAGCTAAAAAACTAAAAAAACTAAAAAAAAGGCAAAAACTACAAAAAAAACTAAAAACAAAAAAAATAAAAAAGCTAAAAAACTAAAAAAAACTAAAAAAACTAAAAAAAGGTAAAAAACTAAAAAAACTAAAAACTAAAAAAAAAAATAAAAAAAAGGAAAAAACTGAAAAATAAGCTAAAATAAAGGTAAAAACCAATAAAAAACTAAAAAAAAAACTGAAAAAACTAAAAAAAGGCAAAAACTACAAAAAAACTAAAAACTAATAAAAAAAGTAAAAAAGCTCAAAAACTAAAAAAACTAAAAAAACTAAAAAAAGGTAAAAAACTAAAAAAAATAAAAAATAAAAAAAAACTAAAAAAAAGGAAAAAACTGAAAAATAAGCTAACATAAAGGTAAAAACCAATAAAAAACTAAAAAGAAAAAAAGGAAAAAACTAAAAAAAATTTTCATCTAAAAAACTAAAAAAAACTAAAAAAGGTAAAAACTAAAAGAACTAAAAAAGAAAAAAATAAATGACGACACTCAAAGCGAAAGCGACCAGGACAAAAGGAATGTTCGATTAGCAATCAACAAAGCACCGGGAAACAGGGAGTATAAATAAAAAAGCTAAAAAACTAAAAAAACTAAAAAAAAGGCAAAAACTACAAAAAAAACTAAAAACATAAAAAAAATAAAAAAGCTAAAAAACTAAAAAAACTAAAAAAACTAAAAACAGGTAAAAAACTAAAAAAACTAAAAACTAAAAAAAAATAAAAAAAAGGAAAAAACTGAAAAATAAGCTAAAATAAAGGTAAAAACCAATAAAAAACTAAAAAAAAAAACTGAAAAAACTAAAAAAAGGCAAAAACTACAAAAAAACTAAAAACTAATAAAAAAAGTAAAAAAGCTCAAAAACTAAAAAAACTAAAAAAAGGTAAAAAACTAAAAAAAATAAAAAATAAAAAAAACTAAAAAAAAGGAAAAAACTGAAAAATAAGCTAACATAAAGGTAAAAACCAATAAAAAACTAAAAAGAAAAAAAGGAAAAAACTAAAAAAAATTTTCATCTAAAAAACTAAAAAAAACTAAAAAAGGTAAAAACTAAAAGAACTAAAAAAGAAAAAAATAAATGACGACACTGAAAGAGAAAGCGACCAGGACAAAAGGAATGTTCGATTAGCAATCAACAAAGCACCGGGAAACAGGGAGTATAAATGACGACCAGGACATAAGTAAAAAAAAAAATTAACAAAACTAAAAAGAAGGTAAAAACTACAAAAAAACTAAAAAGAAAAAAAAACTAAAAACTAATAAAAAAACTAAAAAATCTAAAAATCTAAATAAACTAAAAAAGAAAAAAAAAGGAAAAAAATAAAGGAGAAAAACAAAACTAAAAAACGAATGTATATACAGACCGGTACACCGGGATACAAATGACGACCGGGACACAGGGAATATAAATGGCGACCGGGACACAGGGACACAACTACAACGGGGACACCGGGAGAAACAGGGGGATATAAATGACGACCGGGACAAAAAAACTAAAAAGAAAAAAAAACTAAAAACTAATAAAAAAACTAAAAAATCTAAAAATCTAAATAAGCTAAAAAAGAAAAAAAAGGAAAAAAATAAAGGAGAAAAACAAAACTAAAAAACGAATGTATATACAGACCGGGACACCGGGATACAAATGACGACCGGGACACAGGGAATATAAATGACTATATATATAAAAATAAGTTGTCTGTCTGTGGATGGATGGATCAGGTGACGTCACCTGAAAAAACTGGATCAGGTGACGTCAAAACTGAAAAAACTAAAAAAAGGCAAAAACTACAAAAAAAACTAAAAACTAATAAAAAAAATAAAAAAGCTAAAAAACTAAAAAAACTAAAAAAAGGCAAAAACTACAAAAAAAACTAAAAACTAATAAAAAAGCTAAGAAACTAAAAAAACTAAAAAAAACTAAAAGAACTAAAAAAGAAAAAAATAAATGACGACACTCAAAGAGAAAGCGACCAGGACAAAAGGAATGTTCGATTAGCAATCAACAAAGCACCGGGAAACAGGGAGTATAAATGACGACCAGGACATAAGTAAAAAAAAAAATTAACAAAACTAAAAAGAAGGTAAAAACTACAAAAAAACTAAAAAGAAAAAAAAACTAAAAACTAATAAAAAAACTAAAAAATCTAAAAATCTAAATAAACTAAAAAAGAAAAAAAAAGGAAAAAAATAAAGGAGAAAAACAAAACTAAAAAACGAATGTATATACAGACCGGTACACCGGGATACAAATGACGACCGGGACACAGGGAATATAAATGGCGACCGGGACACAGGGACACAACTACAACGGGGACACCGGGAGAAACATGGGGATATAAATGACGACCGGGACAAAAAAACTAAAAAGAAAAAAAAACTAAAAACTAATAAAAAAACTAAAAAATCTAAAAATCTAAATAAGCTAAAAAAGAAAAAAAAAGGAAAAAAATAAAGGAGAAAAACAAAACTAAAAAACGAATGTATATACAGACCGGGACACCGGGATACAAATGACGACCGGGACACAGGGAATATAAATGACGACCGGGACACAGGGACACAACTATAACAGGGACACCGGGGGAAACAGGGGGATGTAAATGACGACCGGGACACCGGGACAGGGAATGGTCGATTAGCAATCACCATCAACAAAGCTCAAGGGCAATCATTAGAATCATGAGGTATAGATCTGAATACAGATTGTTTTCCCATGGACCATTATATGTTGCATGTTCAAGAGTCGGTAAACCTGACAATCTATTTATATGCAAAGACAATGGGACAGCAAAGAATGTTGTATATTCGCAAGTTTTACGTAGTTAAAACCATATATATATATATATATATATATATATATATATATATATATATATATATATATATATATATATATCTATATTCACAGGTGGGACATAGGGACACAACTACAATGGCGCGTAACTATTATGGCGCGTAACGACTTACGCGCGCGGGGGGGCTTGGGGGGGGCGCGAAGCGCCCCCACCAACTAGGTGTTGGGGTGGCGCGAAGCGCCACCCCAACAGCTAGTATATATATATATATATATATATATATATATCTATATATATAAAAATAAGTTGCCTGTCTGTGGATCTGTGGATCAGGTGACGTCATGTTTCTGTGTCGGCTGACGTCGTGAAATTAGTTGTCAGGTGACGTCATGTTTCTGTGTCGGCTGACGTCATGAAATTAGTTGTCGTCATATTTGCTTTGACGGTGACGTCATTCAAGTTATATAAGACATATGTTCACGTAGAAATCTATTAATGTTTAAGTTTACAATGACAGATGAAGATGCTCAAAGAGTCTATGCCAAAAAACTTGCTGCTGATAGTTCCTCGGCACGCTTTCTTTTCTGACTTTCTCTATCAGCAGCAAGTTTTTGGCATAGACTCTTTGA
Source organism: Artemia franciscana (assembly GCF_032884065.1). Taxonomy (NCBI): domain Eukaryota; kingdom Metazoa; phylum Arthropoda; class Branchiopoda; order Anostraca; family Artemiidae; genus Artemia; species Artemia franciscana. Next base: position 17,985 of record NW_027063463.1, on the reverse strand, counting down.
GCATCTTCATCAGTCATTGTAAACTTAAACATTAATAGATTTCTACGTGAACATATGTCTTATATAACTTGAATGACGTCACCGTCAAAGTAAAAATGACGGCAACTAATTTCATGACTTAATTTCAGAACTTAATTTCTGTGTTGACTGACGTCATGAAATTAGTTGTCGTCATTTTTGTTATGACGATGCTTAGTATATTGTAAAACACATTAATTTGGTTAATAATATACCATTTAAAACACCAAAATGAACATGCTGGAGTAGTCACTCGGTGAGAGAGGGTGTCAGAACGGAGAATGAAGGTCCCAGGTTCAAATCCTGGTTAGGCTAAAAAAGGTAAAAATCTCGGTGAGAGAGGGTGTCAGAACGGAGAATGAAGGTCCCAGGTTCAAATCCTGGTTAGGCTAAAAAAGGTAAAAATCTAAAAACTAAAAAAAAAACTGAAAAAACTAAAAAAGGCAAAAACTACAAAAAAAAACTAAAAACTAATAAAAAAAAAAATTAAGAATAAAAATAAAAAAAAATAAAAAGATAAAAACTAAAAAAAAAAGTAAAACGAAAAAACGAAAAAAAACTAAAAAAAGCTAAAAAAAAAGGTAAAAACCAATTAAAAACTGAAAAGAAAAAAAGGAATAAAACTAAAAATTTTTCATCTAAAAAACTAAAAAAACTAAAAAAGGTAAAAACTAAAGGAACTAAAAAGAAAAAAAAACTAAAAAAAGGAAAAAAACTGAAAAATAAAGGAGAAAAAGAAAACTAAAAAAATATGAATAAAAATAAAAAAACTAAAAAGATAAAAACTTCAAAAAAAACTAAAAAGAAAAAAGAAAAAAACTAAAAAACCTAAAAAAAGGTCAAAACCAATAAAAAAAAACCAAAAGGAAAAAATTAAAAATTTATTTCATCATATACCAATTCAAAAACGAATGTATACCGGGATGACGACCGGGACACAGGGAATATAAATGACACAACTACAACGGGGACGCCGGGGGGCACAGGGGGATATAAATGACGACCGGGACACCGGGACACAAGGAATATAAATGACGCCCGGGACACTCAAAGAGAAATCAGAGACTGGGACACCGGGACACAAATGACGACCGGGACACATGGAATATAAATGACGACCGGGACACAGGGACATAACTACAAAGGGGACGCCGGGGTGCACAGGGGGATATATAAATCACGATGGCGACTCAGGGAATGGTCGATTAGCAATCACCATCAACAAAGCTCAAGGGCAATCATTAGAATCATGAGGTATAGATCTGAATACGGATTGTTTTCCCATTGACCATTATATGTTGCATGTTCAAAAGTCGATAAACCTGACAATCTATTTATATGCACAGACAATGGGACAGCAAAGAATGTTGTATATTCGCAAGTTTTACGTAGTTAAAAACATATATATATATATATATATATATCTATCTATATTCACAGGTGGGACATAGGGACACAACTACAATGGCGCGTAACTAATATGGCACGTAACGACTTACGCGCGCAGGGGGGCTTGGGGGGGGCGCGAAGCGCCCCCACCAACTAGGTGTTGGGGTGGCGCGAAGCGCCATCCCAACAGCTAGTATATATATATATATATCTATATCCACAGGTGGGACACAGGGACACAACCATAATGGCGCGTAACGACTTACGCGCGCGGGGGGCTTGGAGGGGGGGGGGGGCGAAGTGCCCCCATCCCTGTAATACTTAACTGTTCATGAAAAGTCTCTCTCAAATTTCCTTGATGCTATGAATTTAGCACCCAGGCGTAATTCTGGATTTTTTTAAAACTATATATATATATATATATATATATATATATGTATATATATATATATATATATATATATATATATATATATATATATATATATATATATATATATATATATATATATATATATATATATATATATATATATATATATATATATATATACTAGCTGTTGGGGCTAACACCTAGTTGGTGGGGTCGCTTCGTGACCCCCCAAGCCCCCCCGCGCGCGTAAGTCGTTACGCGCCATATTAGTTACGCACTATTGTGGCTGTGTCCCTATGTCCCACCTGTGAATATAGATAGATTTATATATGTGTTTCAAACTACAGAAAACTTACGAATATACAACATTCTTGGCTTTCCCATTGTCTGTGCATATACAAAGCCGTATGTACTAATAATGACGTCATATACAAACGCTCTATTTACAAACAAACAAATATGCATACACACAGCTCGTTTTTATATAGATAGATAGATAGATAGATACAATACAAATTAACTGCGTAAAACTTGCGAATATACAACATTCTTCGCTGTCCAATTGTCGCTGCATATAAATAGATTGTCAGGTTTACCGACCCTCGAACCTGCAACGTACAATTGTCCATGGGAAAAACAATCAGTATTAAGATCTATACCACATTTTTCTAATGATTGACCTTGAGCTTTGTTAATGGTGATTGCATGTGCTAATCGACTTGGGAATTGCAATCTTTTAAATTGAAAAGGCAGATCCGTTGGAATCATGGGAATGCGAGGAATAAGAACAGTCTCACCCTCAAAAGGTCCTGTCAAGATTGTGGCCTCTATTAGGTTTTAATTGTTTTTTTACGGCAAGTCGCGTGCCATTGCAAAGCTTTGGTGGGTTGATATTTCTTAAAAGCATTATTGGTACGCCTATTTTAGTTGTAGCACGTGTGGTGGAAACCCTGAAAGATCCACGGAATTTAAAAATTCAGATAGATAATTAACCGCTTCATTTGGTTCCAAAACTGTGTCGACTGACTTGTAAAGGACTGCCTGGTCTCGAATCTTGGTCAAAACAATATTGTTGATTTCGTGGACGTCTATATTTTTGGGTGCGAGAATCGCTCTTTCACTTAGCCATTTATTATTTTTATAATTTTTTAGAATATTCGGAAATACCTTTTCAGTCAATTCATTTTTGCACGGCACTAAATCACAGAAATCAGCAGGTAGTTGTATACGTCCTGAAATTGAGTCTACTGGGAGCTTTCCGTTTCCAATTGCCAGCAATTGATCTGAAAATACTTGACCAGAGTCATCGTTTTGCAATCGGACACGCATATTTGTAGTTCATTTTAATCTTTTTACCTGTACCCATAAATTAGAATTTTTCAGGCAAGCATTCATTTCATCTGTAGGAGTTGATCTAGGTATTATAGGTAATGTTTGCCTGAAATCTCCCGCAAGCAATATTAATGTGCTGCCAAAGGGTTTCGACAACCCTCGCAAATCTTCCAAGCATTGATCCAGAGCCTCGAGTTATTTTTCGTGTGCCATTGTGCACTCATCCCAAATAATAAGTTTGCATTGCTGCAATACTTTACCCATCCCAGATGATTTGGAAATATTGCACGTGGGAGTTTCTGTAGAATGCAAATTCAGAGGCAATTTCAAAGCGGAATGAGCAGTTCTTCCAGTAGGCAGCAATGTTGCGGCTATTCTGGACGACGCAATTGCCAAAGCTATATCATTTTTTGATCGAATTGATGCCAGAATCAATTTTATTACAAACGTTTTACCAGTACCTCCTGGCGCATCCAAAAAGAAAATTTTTCCAACGTTGTTATCGACACAATGCATTATTGTATCATAAATGTCTTTTTGTTCCGACGTTAACTTGGAAATGTTATTTTGTACATGCGACAATAGATCACTCGTACTGTAACTTTGTTCACGATCCAATTCTACACATGTCGAAACAGCAGCGATACGGTTAGGTGAAGGCATTCCCAAATCCTGAAGAGGTTTGTTTGCCATACATACGCACAAATCTTCTATAATAACTAAAGTGTAGTTATAAATTTCTGATATAAAATCGAAAGTCATATCTGACGTCTCTAACTGTTTTCGACGGAGTATATCTGCGGACATTTTTGACTTATATTTTTCCCATAACTCTGTAGGAGCTGATGGAGACCAAGTTGTTAAAATGATGCCAAACAATGCAAGAATTTGACTTAGAGTTGACGTTTCGCACGCGTCATTGATGCAGTTATCCCAGTGTTGGTCATTCTCCAATAAATTCAGAGCTTGGCATGCAGTACGGTAAGTGTCATGTATAGTACCGTTTACAGTTCTCAAATACTCAAAGGATGTCGGACCGGGTACATTTACCAAAAGCAGGCGTAGAAAGAAGCATTCATGTTGATTGGGGTGAACGGTTTAGAGTCTTCCTATCGTGGTATCTTTGAAGATGGTAGGTTGGCCATCGACTGACTTACCCTGTTTTCAACGTTCAAATACTTTATTTTTAGTATTCCACGTGTAATACGAAGGCACTTCAGTATACAGCAGTTTTTTTTTGCAAAAGAATCATTTTTGCAAAGCGAAAAGAAACCGGTTAACTTTGTATCCGGTTGATTCAGGGCTCTTTGTTGCACGTTGGTTTCCGAGAAATAAACACGTTGACCATTCTGTAAATATACCACTAAATGAACAACAGCTGGACTACGTTCATGTATCGGAAATGAAAGAATTCGCCAAACAGCTTCATTACTGCTTATGTTTCTTCCAGCCTGATATTGTACGATTTCGTCGATATCTTTGATTTCGGGCTGCAAGCCAAAATCTGCCATGTCACTGCCTTTGTTGACGTATTTACATATGTATTTGATTGCCTTTACGAAGTTACAGTATTCAACGTTTATGTGTGCATTAAATGTTTTTGATAACAATGGCGAATATGGAACAACCCACTGGTTATCTATTTCGATGGTGGTACCGTTACGCTTCTTTATTATTGTTGTTTTACCGCCATCTTCAGTAGATCTTCTTTTATATTGTGGGTAACCATCATTGCCAGTAATTGTGTTGGATACTAAAAGTCGAGGATATTGCTTTGTGCACCTTCCTTTGGCCATGCATGGTGAATTTTCGTTCAGTGCACTGCAAGGTCCATGTATCATATTTTTTACAATAATATCATGTAACCCCTTATCAAAATTTTCATCAGGTATTTCAGCGGAAATCACATCATCAATTTCGTTCGAAGTAATTTGTTTTATGTAGCCAGATTAGTATATGTGCGTGTGGCAAACCTCGTTTTTGCCATTCCACTGAGTACATCCAGCATCGCACTGACCCAAACGCTTCAAAATTTACTTTGTAGTTTATCAGTGATTTCAACTTTTGCTGGAAGACACGGGCCGTAATGTCATGTCTATGAACCGCCGATTGTCCTTGAAGTAAAAGCTGCAGTATCTCGTCCCAAGATTGATTACATTCAAATGTAATAATTAAATCTGGACGACCATAGAGACGAACATACAATAGCATCTTGAGCATATTCATGCATATGACGGGGACTGCCAGCATATGACGAAGGTAAAAGTGTTAATCTTCCAACGTTTGTGGTATTACCGTCATTTATAACTGCATCTCGCAAATTAATGTATTGTTCAGAGCGGAGCTTGGTCTGATTCAGGCGGATATATAACAAACGTTCTGATTCAATTTTAGCATACATATCAACGACGAATTGGTGAAAGAATTGACGGCATTTCAAAATACAATTTTCTTCATCCTGCCGAATCATTAGTCTATAGGAATAATAATGCATTGCACTGCATTTATTTTTCATTTCTTTGTTAGTGGCTGGATTCATCAATTTAATATTAAAGTGATAGCCGTCGGCTCCATCCCAAAAAATGATAGGATATTGTAGGGCATCCCAATTGCCAACGTTATATCATATTGATCAAATTTATGCCAGAATCAGTTTTATCACAAATGTTTTACCAGTACCTCCTGGCGAATCCAAAAAGAAAATTTCTCCAACGTTGTTATCGACACAATGCATTATCGTATCATAAATGTCTTTTTGTTCCGACGTTAACTTGGAAATGTTATTTTGTACATACGACAATAGATCACTCGTACTGTAAATTTGTTCACGATCCAATTCTACACATGTCGAAACAGCAGCGATACGGTTAGGTGAAGGCATTCCCAAATCCTGAAGAGGTTTGTTTGCCATACATACGCACAAATCTTCTATAATAACTAAAGTGTAGTTATAAATTTCTGATGTAAAATCAAAAGTCATATCTGACGTCTTTATCTGTTTTCGATGGAGTATATCTTCGGACATTTTTGACTTATATTTTTCCCATAACTCTGCAGGAGCTGATGGAGAGCAAGTTGTTAAAATGATGCCAAACAATGTACGAATTTGACTTGGAGTTGACGTTTCGCACGCGTCATTGATGCAGTTATCCCAGTGCTGGTCATTCTCCAGTAAATTCAGAGCTTGGCATGCACTACGGTAAGTGTCATGTATATTACCGTTTACAGTTCTCAAATACTCAAAGGATGTCGGACCGGGTACATTCACCAAAAGCAGGCGTAGAAAGAAGCATTCATGTTGATTGGGGTGAACGGTGTAGAGTCTTCCTATTGTGGTATCTTTGAAGATGGTAGGTTGGCCGTCGACTGACTTACCCTGTTTTCGACGTTCAAATACTTTATTTTAGTATTCCACGTGTAATACGAAGGCACTTCAGTATACAGCAGTTTTTTTTTGCAAAAGAATCATTTTTGCAAAGCGAAAAGAAACCGGTTAACTTTGTATCCGGTGGATTCAGGGCTCTTTGTTGCACGTTGGTTTCCGAGAAACAAACACGTTGACCATTCTGTAAATATACCGCTAAATGAACAATAGCTGGACTACGTTCATGTATCGGAAATGAAAGAATTCGCCAAACAGCTTCATTACTGCTTATGTTTCTTCCAGCCTGATATTGTACCATTTCGTCGATATCTTTGATTTCGGGCTGCAAGCCAAAAACTGCCATGTCACTGCCTTTGTTGACGTATTTACATATGTATTTGATTGCCTTTACGGAGTTACAGTATTCAACGTTTATGTGTGCATTAAATGTTTTTGATAATAATGGGGAATATGGAACAACCCACTGGTTATCTACTTCGATGGTGGTACCGTTACGCTTCTTTATTATTGCTGTTTTACCGCCATCTTCAGTAGATCTTCTTCTATATTGTGGGTAGCCATCATTGCCAGTAATTGTGTTGGATACTAAAAGTCGAGGATATTGCTTTGTGCACCTTCCTTTAGCCATGCATGGTGAATTTTCGTTCAGTGCACTGCAAGGTCCATGTATCATATTTTTTACAATAATATCATGTAACCTTATCAACATTTTCATCAGGTATTTCAGCGGAAATCACATCATCAATTTCGTTCGAAATTTTTTTTTTTATGTACCCAGATTAGTATATGTGCGTGTGGCAAACCTCGTTTTTGCCATTCCACTGAGTACATCCAGCATCGCACTGACCCAAACACTTCAAAATTTACTATGTAGTTTATCAGTGATTTCAACTTTTGCTGGAAGACACGGGCCGTAATGTCATGTCTATGAACCGCCGATTGTCCTTGAAGTAAAAGCTGCAGTATCTCGTCCCAAGATTGATTACATGTAAATGTAATAAATAAATCTGGATGACCATAGAGACGAACATACGCAATAGCATCTTGAGCATATTCATGCATATGACGGGGACTGCCAGCATATGACCAAGGTAAAAGTGTTAATCTTCCAACGTTTGTTGTATTACCGTCATTTATAACTGCATCTCGCAAATGAATGTATTGTTCAGAGCGGAGCTTGGTCTGATTCAGGTGGATATATAGCATACGTTCTGATTCAATTTTAGCATACATATCAACGATTAATTGGTGAAACAATTGACGGCATTTTAAAATATAATTTTCTTCATCCTGCCGAATCATTAGTCTATAGGAATAGTAATGAATTGCACTGCATTTCTTATTCATTTCTTTGTTAGTGGCTGGATTCATCAATTTAATATTAAAGTGATAGCCGTCAGCTCCATCCCACAAAATGATAGGATATTGTAGGGCATCGCAATTGCCAGCTCTATATCATAATTTGATCAAATTGATGCAAGAATCAGTTTTATCACAAACATTTTACCAGTACCTCCTGGTGCATCCAAAAAGAAAATTTCTCCAACGTTGTTATCGACACAATGCATTATCGTATCATAAATGTCTTTTTGTTCCGACGTTTACTTGGAAATGTTATTTTGTACATACGACAATAGATCACTCGTACTGTAACTTTGTTCACGATCCAATTCTACACATGTCGAAACAGCAGCGATACGGTTAGGTGAAGGCATTCCCAAATCCTGAAGAGGTTTGTTTGCCATACGTATGCACAAATCTTCTATAATAACTAAAGTGTAGTTATAAATTTCTGATGTAAAATCAAAAGTCATATCTGATGTCTCAATCTGTTTTCGATGGAGTATATCTTCGGACATTTTTGACTTATATTTTTCCCATAACTCTGTAGGAGCTGATGGAGAGCAAGTTGTTAAAATGATACCAAACAATGTTCGAATTTGACTTGAGTTGACGTTTCGCATGCATCATTGATGCAGTTATCCCAGTGTTGGTCATTCTCCAATAAATTCAGAGCTTGGCATGCACTACGGTAAGTGTCATTTATAGTACCGTTTACAGTTCTCAAATACTCAAAGGATGTCGGACCGGGTACATTCACCAAAAGCAGGCGTAGAAAGAAGCATTCATGTTGATTGGGGTGAACGGTGTAGAGTCTTCCTATCGTGGTATCTTTGAAGATGGTAGGTTGGCCGTCGACTGACTTACCCTGTTTTCGACGTTCAAATACTTTATTTTTAGTATTCCACGTCTAATACGAAGGCACTTCAGTATACAGCAGGTTTTTTTTACAAAAGAATCATTTTTGCAAAGCGAAAAGAAAGCGGTTAACTTTGTATCCGGTGGATTCACGGCTCTTTGTTGCACGTTGGTATCCGAGAAATAAACACGTTGACCATTCTGTAAATGTACCGCTAAGTGAACAACAGCTGGACTACGTTCATGTATCGGAAATGAAAGAATTCGCCAAACAGCTTCATTACTGCTTATATATCTTCCAGTCTGATATTGTACGATTTCGTCGATATCTTTGATTTCGGGCTGCAAGCCAAAAACTGCCATGTCACTGCCTTTGTTGACGTATTTACATACTTATTTGATTGCCTTTACGGAGTTACAGTATTCAACGTTTATGTGTGCATTAAATGTTTTTGATAATAACGGGAAATATGGAACAACCCACTGATTATCTACTTCGATGGTGGTACCGTTACGCTTCTTTATTATTGCTGTTTTACCGCCATCTTCAGTAGATCTTCTTCTATATTGTGGGTAACCATCATTGCCAGTAATTGTGTTGGATACTAAAAGTCGAGGATATTGCTTTGTGCACCTTCCTTTGGCCATGCATGGTGAATTTTCGTTCAGTGCACCACAAGGTCCATGTATCATATTTTTTACAATAATATCATGTAACCCCTTATCGACATTTTCATCAGGTATTTCAGCGGAAATCACATCATCAATTTCGTTCGAAGTAATTTTTTTATGTAGCCAGATTAGTATATGTGCGTGTGGCAAACCTCGTTTTTGCCATTCCACTGAGTACATCCAGCACCGCACTGACCCAAACACTTCAAGTTTTACTATGTAGTTTATCAGTGATTTCAACTTTTGCCGGAAGATACGAGCCGTAATGTCATGTCTATGAACCGCCGATTGTCCTTGAAGTAAAAGCTGCTGTATCTCGTCCCAAGACTGATTACATGTAAATGTAATAAATAAATCTGGACGACCATAGAGACGAACATACGCAATAGCATCTTGAGCATATTCATGCATATGACAGGGACTGCCAGCATATGACGAAGGTGAAATTGTTAATCTTCCCACGTTTGTGGTATTACCGTCATTTACAACTGCCTCTCGCAAATGAATGTATTGTTCAGAGCGGAGCTTGGTCGGATTCAGGCAGATATATAGCAAACGTTCTGATTCAATTTTAGCATACATATCAACGACGTATTGGTGAAACAATTCACAGCATTTTAAAATATAATTTTCTTCATCCTGCCGAATCATTAGTCTATAGGAATAATAATGCATTGCACTGCATTTCTTATTCATTTCTTTGTTAGTGGCTGGATTCATCAATTTAATATTAAAGTGATAGCCGTCGGCTCCATCTCAAAAAATGATAGGATATTGTAGGGCATCGTAGCATCGATGAGTTTCAGCAATTCTTAACAACTGAGCGTTTCGCTTATGAAGAATAATATCTCGTTGTAAAAACTTTCCAAGCCGAACCATTTATCAAGCCGAAACAACTGGTTACCGAGCTGGTTACCCCAAACTGACTTGAACTCGAATCCTTCGAAATTGAAAGAGAGCATCAAAGCCAATGTGCTACGGTAACTACTAATCTGGATTGTATTATCGAATATATTATTAATATAGAGTGATAGAGAAAATGTAATATATCTTCTATCTATCTATCTATCTATATATATATCTTCTATATATATAAAAATAAGTTCTTTTTGTGTTATGTCTGTTACGCAAGATTATATCTTCTATATAAATAAAAATAACTTGTAAGTATTTTTGTGTTGATGGTTTGCATATGACGTCTGAAAAATAAAGAAGAAAAAGAAAACAAATGTAAAAACTGGGAATTGCATAAACATTTCGAAATATTTTGACAATAGATTAAAGTAATTCGAAAACCTAAAAACAGACACTTAAAATTTTGACGTTTATTATAAATAGTTGAGCTTAGGCAAGCTTGGCACGTGAAGATTTTTCCAACTGTCAATGTTAGAATGAACATTGACAAACTGAAAAACATTGAAAAAGATAGAATGTTACCAAATCCTACAATGGCAGAAGAAACAGCCGAGGAAGCTGCTCAAAGAGTTAATGCCAAAAGGCTTACGGCTAAAGAACGCAAAACCGCGCTGTTAGATGAAGATCAACCTGGACAGCGAGAGTCAAAACGTATCAAAACTGAAAATGATAGCGATGATGATTGGGCTTGGGATTTTGACTTGGATAAGGTCATCAATGTCAACCAGATTTTAGTTAAAAAAACAAAGGTTCGGCGATATGTATTTACGTCTGAGAAATAAAGAAGAAAAAGAAAACTGAAACTAAAAATGTAAAAACTGGGAATTGCATAAATATTTCAAAATATTTTGACAATAGATTAAAGTAATTCAAAAACCTTAAAACCAATACTTAAGATTTTGTGGTTTATTATGAATTGTTGAGCTTTAGCATGCTTGGCACGTGAAGATTTTTCCAACTGCCAATGTTAGAATGAAGATTGACAAATTGAAATACATTGAAAAAGATAGAATGTCACCAACTGAAAAAATAAAACTGAAAAAAGAAAAAAGGTAAGAAACTAAAAAAAAGACTACAAAGAAAAAAACTAAAAAAAGAAAAAACTAAAAAATAGAAAAAATTAAAAAAAGAAAAAACCTAAAAAGAAAAAACCTAAAAAAATAAAAAAAAATCAAAATAGGTAAAAAACTAAAAAGAAAAAAAACTATAAAAAGCTAAAAGCTAAAAAAGAGAAAAAACTAAAAAAAAACTGGGAATTGCACAAATATTTCAATGTATTTTGACAATAGATTAAAGTAATTCGAAAACCTTAAAATTATATGTTGCATGTTCAAGAGTCAGTAAACCTGAAAATCTATTTATACGCACAGACAATGGGACGCCAAGAATGTTGTATATTCGCAAGTTTTACATAGTTAAAGACATATATATATATATATATATATATATATATATATATATATATATATATATATATATATATATATATATATATATATATAATATATATATATATATATATATATATATATATATATATATATATATATATATATATATATATATATATATATATATATATATATATATATATATATATGGGACATGTCCCTATGTCCCACCTGTGAATATAGATAGATATATATATATTTTTAACTACGTAAAACTTGTGAATATACACCAATCTTGGCTGTCCCATTGTCTGTGCACATAAATAGATTGTCAGGTTTACCGACTCTTGAACATGCAACATATAATTGTCCATGGGAAAAACAATCTGTATTCAGATCTATACCTCATTATTCTAATGATTGCCTTCGAGCTTTGTTGATGATGATTTCTAATCAAACATTCCCTGTGTCCCCGTCGTCATTTATATATCTCCCTGTGCCCCCCCGGCGTCCCCATTGTAGTTGTTTCCCTGTGTCCCGGTCGTCATTTGTGTCCCGGTGCTTTGTTGATGGTGATTGCTAATCAAACATTCCTTGTTTCCCGGTCACTTTCTCTTTGAGTGTCCCGGTCGTCATTTATATTCCCTACTAGCTGTTGGGATGGCACTTCGCGCCACCCCAACACCTAGCTGGTGGGGGCGCTTTGTGCCCCCCCAACCCCCTCCGCGCGCGTAAGTCGTTACGCACCATATTAGTTACGCGCCATTGTAGTTGTGTCCCTGTGTCCCACCTGTGAATATAGATAAAAGAGAAAAGATTTCTCTTTTCGTTACAGATATACATGTTTTTAATTACGTAAAACTTGCGAATATACAACATTCTTCGATGTCCCATTGTCTGTGCATATAAGTAGATTTTCAGGTTTACCGACTCTTGAACATGCAACATATAATTGTCCATTTTGACAATCCACGGATTGTCAAAAACAATCCGTATTCAGATCTATACCTCATTATTCTAATGATATCCCTTGCGCTTTGTTGATGGTCATTGCTAATCGAACATTCCCTGTGTCCCGGTCGTAATTTATATTCCCAGTATCCCGGTCGTCATTTGTGTCCCAGTGTCCCAGTCTGTAATTTCTCTTTGAGCGTCCCGTTCGTCATTTATATTCCCTGTGTCCCGGTCGTCATTTGTGTCCCGGTCTGTAATTTATCTTTGAGTGTCCCAGATATTCCCTGTGTCCCGGCTTTTAGTTTTCTTTTTCTCCTTTATTTTTCAGTTTTTTTCCTTTCTTTAGTTTTTTTTCTTTTTCAGTTTTTAGCTTTTTTTTTAGTTTTTTTTATTAGTTTTTTTTTTTGTAGTTTTTACCATTTTTTTTTAGTTTTTTCTACTTTTTTTCTTTTTCAGTTTTTAGTTTTTTACCTTTTTTTTAGTTTTTTAGCTTTTTTAGTTTTTTAGTATTTTCTTTTTAGCTTTTTTTTGCAGTTCTTACCTTTTTTAGTTTTTTTCTTCTTTTGTATTAATGCTAAAGCCAAGGTTCAAACCTGGAGCCTCTCGGACCTAGAACCTGAAACATAACGCTTTACCAACTCAGCTACTTTGGCTTGAATACATTCGTTTTGAGCAGCTTCCTCGGGTGTTGTAGGTTCTTCAGTCATTTTAAAATTATTAATTTCTCTTTCAACGATCTTCTTACAATTAAAAATATGTCTTTGGTCGATATTCTTAAATACCTGTGTCCTGGTCGTCATTTGTATTCCCTCTGTCCCGGTCGTCATTTGTGTCCCGGTCTGTAATTTCTCTTTGAGTGTTTTTTCTTTTTAGTTTTTTACCTTTTTCTTTTTTCAGTTTTTTTTTCTTCTTTATTTTTCAGCGTCACTATGAAATACATAGCGCCGAACCTTGGTTTTTTTAACTAAAATCTGGTAGGCATTGATGACCTTATCCAAGTCAAAATCCCAAACCCAATCATGATCGCTATCATTTTCAGTTTTGATATGTTTTGACTCTCGCTGTCCAGGTGGATTTTTATCTAACTGCGCGGTTTTGCGTTCTTTAGCCGCAAGCCTGTTTTCTTGCTGTTCTTGTGATTCCTCAGCACTCTTTCTTTTCTTACTTTCTCTATCAGCCGCAAGTTTTTTTGCATAGACTCTTTGAGCAGCTTCCTCGGCTGCTGCCATTGTAGGTTCTTCAGTCATTTTACAATTAAACATTTTTCCGTCCACGATCTTCATACAATTAAAAATTTGTCTTTGAACGATTTTCTTAAATACTTTTAGCCTTCTTTTTTCACTTTCTCTTTTAGCAGCAAGTCTGGTTTCGCGTTGCTCTTGTGATTCCTCGGCACGCTTTCTTTTCTTACTTTCTCTGTCAACAGCAAGTTTTTTGGAATAGACTCTTTGAGAAGCTTCCTCGGCTGTTGACATTGTAGGTTCTTCAGTCATTTTACAATTAAACATTTTTCCGTGAACGAATGTCTTAAACACCTTTAATGACGTCATCGTCATAATGACGACCTGATGACATGACGTCACTCGACACACAGACAACTTATTTTTATATATATACTTTGTTGGGGTGGCGCTTCGCGCCACCCCAATACCCAGTTGGTGAGGGCGCTTCGCGCCCCCCAAGCCCCCCCGCGCGCGTAGGTCGTTACGCGCCATATTAGTTACGCGCCATTGTAGTTGTGTCCCTGTGTCCCACCTGTGAATATAGATGGACATATATATATTTTTAACTACGTAAAACTTACGAATATACAAAATTTTTGGCTGTCCCATTGTCTGTGCATATAAATAGATTGTCAGGTTTACCAACTTTTGAACATGCAACATATAATTGTCCATGGGAAAAACAATCTGTATACAGATCTATACCTCATTATTCTAATGATTGCCCTTGAGCTTTGTTGATGGTGATTGCTAATCAGACATGCCCTGTGCCCCCGGCGTCCCCGTTGTTGTTGTTCCCTGTGTCCTGGTCGTCATTTGTGTTCCGGTGTCCCGGTCTGTAATTTCTCTTTGAGTGTCCTGGTCGTCATTTATATTTCCTGTGTCCCGGTCGTCATTTGTGTCCCAGTGCTTTGTTGATGGTGATTGCTAATCGAAAATTCCTTGTGTCCCGGTCGCTTTCTCTTTGAGTGTCCCGGTCGTCATTTATATTCCCTATGTCCCGGTTTCCCGGTCGTCATTTGTGTCCCGATGTCCCGGTCTGTAATTTCGTCAGTCGACAAACATGACGTCAGTCAACACACAACCATGACGTCACTCGACAGACACACAGGCAACTTATTTTTATTCTAGCTGTTGGGGTGGCGCTTCGCGCCACCCCAACACCTAGTTGGTGGGGCACTTCGCACTCCCCGCGCGTAAGGCGTTACGCACCATATTAGTTACGCGCCATTGTAGTTGTGTCCCTTTCCGTGAACGAATGTCTTAAATACCTTTAATGACGTCATTGTCATAATGACGACATGACGACCTGATGACATGACGTCACTCGACACACAAACAACTTATTTTTATATATATAGACTAGCTATTGGGGTGGCGCTTCGCGCCACACCAATACCTAGTTGGTGGGGGCGCTTCGCGCCCCCCCTAAGTCCCCCCGCGCGCGTAAGTCGTTACGCGCCATATTAGTTATGCGCCATTGTAGTTGTGTCCCTGTGTCCACCTGTGAATATAGATGGACATATATATATTTTTAACTACGTAAAACTTACGAATATACAACATTTTTGGCTGTCCCATTGTCTGTGCATATAAATAGATTGTCAGGTTTACCGACTCTTGAACATGCAACATATAATTGTCCATGGGAAAAACAATCTGTATACAGATCTATACCTCATTATTCTAATGATTGCCCTTGAGCTTTGTTGATGATGATTGCTAATCAGACATTCCCTGTGTCTCCGTCGTCATTTATATATCCCCCTGTGCCCCCGGCGTCCCCGTTGTTGTTGTTTCCCTGTGTCCCGGTCGTCATTTATGTCCCGGTCGTCATTTGTGTTCCGGTGTCCCGGTCTGTAATTTCTCTTTGAGTGTCCCGGTCGTCATTTATATTCCCTATGTCCCGGTGTCCCGGTCGTCATTTGTGTCCCGATGTCTCGGTTTGTAATTTCGTCAGTCGACAAACATGACGTCAGTCAACACACAACCATGACGTCACTCGACAGACACACAGGCAACTTATTTTTATTCTAGCTGTTGGGGTGGCGCTTCGCGCCACCCCAACATCTAGTTGGTGGGGCACTTCGCGCCCCCCCGCGCGCGTGAGTTGTTACGCGCCATATTAGTTACGCGCCATTGTAGTTGTGTCCCTGTGTCAGACCTGTTAATATAGATAGATTTATATGTGTTTCAAACTACGGAAAAATTGCGAATATACAACATTCTTGGCTTTCCCATTGTCTGTGCATATACAAAGCCGTATGTACTAATAATGACGTCATATGCAAACGCTCTTTTTACAAACAAACAAACATGGATACACACAGCTCGTTTTTATATAGATAGATAGATAGATAGATACAATACAAATTAACTGCGTAAAACTTGCGAATATACAACATTCTTCGCTGTCCAATTCTCGCTGCATATAAATAGATTGTCAGGTTTACCGACCCTCGAACATGCAACGTACAATTGTCCATGGGAAAAACAATCAGTATTAAGATCAATACCTTATTTTTCTAATGATTGACCTTGAGCTTTGTTAATGGTGATTGCAAATGCTAATCGAATTGAGAATTGCAATCTTTTAAATTGAAAAGGCAGATCTGTTGGAATCATGGGAATGCGAGGAATAAGAACAGCCTCACCCTCAAAAGGCCCTGTCAGGATTTTGGCCTCTATTAGGTTTTCCATTGTTTTTTTTTACGGCAAGTCGAGTGCACATTGCAAAGCTTTGGTGGGTTGATATTTCTTAAAAGTATTATTGGTACGCCTATTTTTAGTTGTAGCACGTGTGGTGGAAACCCTGAAAGATCATGGAATTTAAAAATTCAGATGGATAATTAACCGCTTCATTTGGTTCCAAAACTGTGTCGACTGACTTGTAAAGGACTGCCTGGTCTTGAATCTTGGTCAAAACAATATTGTTGATTTCGTGGACGTCTATATTTTTGGGTGCGAAGAATCGCTCTTTCACTTAGCCATTTATTATTTTTATAATTTTTTAGAATATTCGGAAATACTTTTTCAATCAATTCATTTTTGGACGTCACTAAATTACAGAAATCAGACAGGTAGTTGTATACGTCCTGAAATTGAGTCTACTGGGAGCTTTCCGTTTCCCATTGCCAGCAATTGATCTGAAAATGTTTGACCAGAGTCATCGTTTTTGCAATCGGACACGCATATTTGTAGTTAATTTTAATGTTTTTACGTGTGCCCATAAATTAGAATTTTTCAGGCAAGCAATCCTTTCGTCTGCAGGAGTTGATCTAGGTATTATAGGTAATGTTTGGCTGAAATCTCCCGCAAGCAATATTAATGTGCTGCCAAAGGGTTTCGACTTCCCTCGCAAATCTTTCAAGCATTGATCCAGATTCTCGAGCGATTTTTTGTGTGCCATTGTGCACTCATCCCAAATAATAAGTTTGCATTGCTGCAATACTTTACCCATCCCAGATGATTTGGAAATATTGCACGTGGGAGTTTCTGTAGAATGCAAATTCAGAGGCAATTTCAAAGCGGAATGAGAAGTTCTTCCAGCAGGCAGCAATGTTGCGGCTATTCCGGACGACGCAATTGCCAACGCTATATCATTTTTTGATCGAATTGATTCCAGAATCAGTTTTATCAAAAACATTTTACCAGTACTTCCTGGCGCATCCAAAAAGAAAATTTCTCCAACGTTGTTATCGACACAATGCATTATCGTATCATAAATGTCTTTTTGTTCCGGCGTTAACTTGGAAATGTTATTTTGTACATACGACAATAGATCACTCGTACTGTAAATTCGTTCACGATCCAACTCTACACATGTCGAAACAGCAGCGATACGGTTAGGTGAAGGCATTCCCAAATCCTGAAGAGGTTTGTTTGCCATACATACGCACAAATCTTCTATAATAACCAAAGTGTAGTTATAAATTTCTGATGTAAAATCAAAAGTCATATCTGACGTCTCTAACTGTTTTCAATGGAGTATATCTTCGGTCATTTTTGACTTATATTTTTCCCATAACTCTGCAGGAGCTGATGGAGAGCAAGTTGTTAAAATGATGCCAAACAATGCACGAATTTGACTTGGAGTTGACGTTTCGCACGCGTCATTGATGCAGTTATCCCAGT
>NW_027063462.1:0-35081 GCF_032884065.1 Artemia franciscana | reverse complement strand
CGACCGGGAACTTCAAAGAGAAATTACAGACTGGGACACCCGGACAAAAATCACGACCGGGACACAGGGAATATAAATGACGACCGGGACACAGGGGACACAACTACAACGGGGACGCCGGGGGCACAGGCCGGATATATAGACACCGGGACACAAATGACGACCGGGACACAGGGAATATAAATGACGACCGGGACACTCAAAGAGAATTACAAACTGGGACACCGGGACACAAATGACGACCGGGACACAGGGAATATAAATGACGACCGGGACACAGGGACACATCATTAGAATAATGAGGTATTAGATCTGAATACGGATTGTTTTTCCCATGGACAATTATAGTTGCATGTTCAAGAGTCAGTAAACCTGACAATCTATTTATATGCACAGACAATGGGACAGCGAAGAATGTTGTATATTCGCATGTTTTACGTAGTTGAAAACATATATTTATATCTATCTCTATTCACAGGTGGGACACAGGGACACAACTACAATGGCGCGTAACTAATATGGCGCGTAACGACTTACGCGTGCGAGGGGGCTTGGGGGGGGCGCGAAGCGCCCCACCAACTAGGTGTTGGGGGTGGCGCGAAGCGCCACCCCAACAGCTAGTATATATATAAAAAAAAGTTGTCTGTCTGTGGATCAGGTGACGTCATGTTTCTGTGTTGACTGACGTCATGAAATTAGTTGTCGTCATTTTTGCTTTGACGGTGACGTCATTCAAGATATTTAAGACATATGTTCACGTAGAAATCTATTAATGTTTAAGTTTACAATGACTGATGAACTTACCATGGCAAAAGCCGATGAAGATGCTCAAAGAGTCTATGCCAAAAAACTTGCTGCTGATAGAGAAAGTCAGAAAAGAAAGCGTGCCGAGGAACTACCAGAGCAACGCGAAAGCAGACTTGCTGCTAAAAGAGAAAGTGAAAAAAGAAGGCGTGCCGAGGAATCAAAAGAACAGCAAGGAAACAGGCTTGAGGCTGATAGAGAAAGAAAGAACAGAAAGCGTGCCGAGGAATCAAAAGAACAGCAAGGAAACAGGCTTGAGGCTGATAGAGAAAGAAAGAACAGAAAGCGTGCCGAGGACTACCAGAGCAACGCGGAAGCAGACTTGCTGCTAAAAGAGAAAGTGAAAAAAGAAGGCGTGCCGAGGAATTACAAGAACAGCAAGAAATCAGGCTTGCTGCTGATAGAGAAAGTAAGAAAAGAAAGCGTGCCGAGGAATCACAAGAACAGCAAGAAATCAGGCTTGCTGCTGATAGAGAAAGTAAGAAAAGAAAGCGTGCCGAGGAATCAGAGCAGCCTGAAAGTTATCGCCTGGCATTCAGGTACAACCCAGTCGATGATTATAGCTTGAGTAGATGTGTTCAAATCGGGACAATGTCTAAAATTTGTCCCTATTGCAAGGCCTTGAAATTCAATGGTGAAACAATGGGAATGTGTTGCGCCTCAGGAAAAGTTAAACTTCCTCTATTGGCTGCACCACCAGAGCCATTGAAGACTTTCCTTACTGGAACTACGTCAGAATCTAAGCGTTTTTTGTCAAAAATCAGAAAATACAACTCATGTTTCCAAATGACGTCGTTTGGAGCCCAAATCGAAAATCCAGATCAATTTATGTCTACTTTCAAAGTAAAAGGGCAAATTTATCATAGAGCAGGGTCCCTTCTACCATTCTCAGGCGAGAATCATAAATTTTTACAATTGTACTTCATCAGTGATAGAAATTCTGAATTGAATGCACGTTGCGAAATTTCTCACAACGTTGAAAGGACAATCGTTTCCCAATTGCAACATCTTTTCCACGAAAATAATAATTTAGTGCGTCTGTTCAAAACAGCCATCGATTTGATGCCTACTGATACGCATAAAATTGTTATTTCCGCTGACAAAACGCCTCCTGGCCAACATGTGCGTAGATACAATGCTCCAACTATCGACGAAGTGGCAATCGTTATGGTCGGTGATCAGTTTTTACCTCGAGATATTATTCTTCATAAGCGAAACGCTCAGTTGTTAAGAATTGCTGAAACTCATCGATGCTACGATGCCCTACAATATCCTATCATTTTTTGGGATGGAGCCGACGGTTATCACTTTAATATTAAATTGATGAATCCAGCCACTAACAAAGAAATGAATAAGAAATGCAGTGCAATGCATTATTATTCCTATAGACTAATGATTCGGCAGGATGAAGAAAATTATATTTTAAAATGCCGTGAACTGTTTCACCAATTCGTCGTTGATATGTATGCTAAAATTGAATCAGAACGTTTGCTATATATCCGCCTGAATCAGACCAAGCTCCGCTCTGAACAATACATTCATTTGCGAGATGCAGCTATAAATGACGGTAATACCACAAACGTTGGAAGATTAACAATTTTACCTTCGTCATATGCTGGCAGTCCCCGTCATATGCATGAATATGCTCAAGATGCTATTGCGTATTTTCGTCTCTATGGTCGTCCAGATTTATTTATTACATTTACATGTAATCAATCTTGGGACGAGATACTGCAGCTTTTACTTCAAGGACAATCGGCGGTTCATAGGCATGACATTACGGCCCGTGTCTTCCGGCAAAAGTTGAAATCACTGATAAACTACATTGTAAAACTTGAAGTGTTTGGGTCAGTGCGATGCTGGATGTACTCAGTGGAATGGCAAAAACGAGGTTTGCCAAACGCACATATACTAATCTGGCTACATAAAAAAATTACTTCGAACGAAATTGATGATGTGATTTCCACTGAAATACCTGATAAAAATGTCGATAAGGGGTTACATGATATTATTATAAAAAATATGATACATGGACCTTGCGGTGCACTGAACGAAAATTCACCATGCATGGCCAAAGGAAGGTGCACAAAGCAATATCTTCGACTTTTAGTATCAAACACAATTACTGGCAATGATGGTTACCCACAATATAGAAGAAGATCTACTGAAGATGGCGGTAAAACAGCAATAATAAAGAAGCGTAACGGTACCACCATCGAAGTAGATAACCAGTGGGTTGTTCCATATTCCCCATTATTATCAAAAACATTTAATGCACACATAAACGTTGAATACTGTAACTCCGTAAAGGCAATCAAATACATATGTAAATACGTCAACAAAGGCAGTGACATGGCAGTTTTTGGCTTGCAGCCCGAAATCAAAGATTTCGATGAAATCGTACAATATCAGGCTGGAAGATACATAAGCAGTAATGAAGCTGTTTGGCGAATTCTTTCATTTCCGATACATGAACGTAGTCCAGCTGTTGTTCACTTAGCGGTACATTTACAGAATGGTCAACGTGTTTATTTCACGGAAACCAACGTGCAACAAAGAGTCCTGAATCCACCGGATACAACATTAACAGCTTTTTTTTCGCTTTGCAAAAATGATTCTTTTGCAAAAAAACTGCTGTATACTGAAGTGCCTTCGTATTACACGTGGAATACTAAAAATAAAGTATTTGAACGTCAAAAACAGGGTAAGTCAGTCGACGGCCAACTTACCATCTTCAAAGATACCACGATAGGAAGACTCTACACCGTTCACCCCCAATCAACATGAATGCTTCTTTCTACGCCTGCTTTTGGTGAATGTACCCGGTCCGACATCCTTTGAGTATTTGAGGACTGTAAATGGTACTATACATGACACTTACCGTAGTGCATGCCAAGCTCTGAATTTATTGGAGAATGACCAACACTGGGATAACTGCATCAATGACGCGTGCGAAACGTCAACCCCAAGTCAAATTCGTGCATTGTTTGGCATCATTTTAACAACTTGCTCTCCATCAGCTCCTACAGAGTTATGGGAAAAATATAAGTCAAAAATGTCCGAAGATATACTCCATCGAAAACAGTTAGAGACGTCAGATATGACTTTTGATTTTACATCAGAAATTTATAACTACACTTTAGTTGTGCTGTTCTTATTCCTCGCATTCCCATGATTCCAACGGATCTGCTTTTTCAATTTAAGAATTGCAATTCCCAATTCGATTAGCATTTGCAACCACCATCAACAAAGCTCAAGGGCAATCACTAGAAAAATGCGGTATAGATCTTACTACAGATTGCTTTACCAATGTACAATTGTATGTTGCATCTTTAAGGGTCGGTAAACCTGACAATCCATTTATACGCACAGACAATGGGACAGCGAAGACTGTTGTATATTCACAAGTTTTACGTAGTTAATTTGTTTTGTATCTATCTATCTATCTATCTATATAAAAACGAGTTGTGTGTATGCATGTTTGTTTGTTTGTAAAAAGAGCGTTTGCATATGACGTCATTATTAGTACATACGGCTTTGTATATGGACAGACAATGGGAAAGCCAAGAATGTTGAATAATCGCAATTTTTACGTAGTTTGAAACACATATATAAATCTATTTATATTCACAGGTGGGACACAGGGACACAACTACAATGGCGCGTAACGACTTACGGGAATGTTCGATTAGCAATCACCATCAACAAAGCTCAAGGGCAGTGATTAGAATCATGAGATATAGATCTGAATACGGATTGTTTTTCCCATGGACAATTATATGTTGCATGTTCAAGAGTCGGTAAACCTGGCAATCTATTTATATGCACAGACAATGGGACAGCGAAGAATGTTGCATATTCGCAAGTTTTACGTAGTTAAAAACATATATGTATCTATATTCACAGGTGGGACACAGGGACACAACTAATATGGTGCGTAACAACTTATGCGCGCGGGAGGAAGCTTTCGGAGGGGGGCTGGAAGCTACCCCACCAACTAGCTTTTGGGGTGGCGCGAAGCACCACCCCAACAGCTCGTATATATATATATATATATATATATATATATATATATATATATATATATATATATATATATATAATCTATATATATAAAAATAAGTTGTCTGTGGATGGATGGATGGATGGATGTGTGGATGGATGTGTCAGGTGACGTCACCTGAAAAAACTGGATTAGGTGACGTCAAAACTGAAAAAACTAAAAAAAGGCAAAAACTACAAAAAAAACTAAAAACTAATAAAAAAAATAAAAAAGCTAAAAAACTAAAAAAACTATAAAGGTAAAAACCAATAAAAAACTAAAAAAAAAACTGAAAAAACTAAAAAAAGGCAAAAACTACAAAAAAAAACTAAAAACTAATAAAAAAAGTAAAAAAGCTAAAAAACTAAAAAAACTAAAAAAACTAAAAAAAGGTAAAAAACTAAAAAAAATAAAAAATAAAAAAAAACTAAAAAAAAGGAAAAAACTGAAAAATAAGCTAAAATAAAGGTAAAAACCAATAAAAAACTAAAAAAAAAAGGAAAAAACTAATAAATGACGACACTCAAAGAGAAAGCGACCAGGACAAAAAACTAAAAAAAAAGGCAAAAACTACAAAAAAAACTAAAAACTAATAAAAAAAATAAAAAAGCTAAAAAACTAAAAAAACTAAAAAAAGGTAAAAAACTAAAAAAACTAAAAACTAAAAAAAAACTAAAAAAGGTAAAAACTAAAAGAACTAAAAAAGAAAAAAATAAATGACGACACTCAAAGAGAAAGCGACCAGGACAAAAGGAATGTTCGATTAGCAATCAACAAAGCACCGGGACACAGGGAGTATAAATGACGACCAGGACACAAGTAAAAAAAAAAATTAACAAAACTAAAAAGAAGGTAAAAACTACAAAAAAACTAAAAAGAAAAAAAAAACTAAAAACTAATAAAAAAACTAAAAAATCTAAAAATCTAAATAAACTAAAAAAGAAAAAAAAAGGAAAAAAATAAAGGAGAAAAACAAAACTAAAAAACGAATGTATATACAGACCGGTACACCGGGATACAAATGACGACCGGGACACAGGGAATATAAATAACGACCGGGACACAGGGACACAACTACAACGGGGACACCGGGGGAAACAGGGGGATATAAATGACGACCGGGACAAAAAAACTAAAAAGAAATAAAAACTAAAAACTAATAAAAAAAACTAAAAAATCTAAAAATCTAAATAAGCTAAAAAAGAAAAAAAAAGGAAAAAAATAAAGGAGAAAAACAAAACTAAAAAACGAATGTATATACAGACCGGGACACCGGGATACAAATGATGACCGGGACCCGGGACACAGGGAATATAAATGACGACCGGGACACAGGGACACAACTACAACGGGGACACCGGGGGAAACAGGGGGATAACCTGACAATCTATTTATATGCAAAGACAATGGGACAGCAAAGAATGTTGTATATTCGCAAGTTTTACGTAGTTAAAACCATATATATATATATATATCTATATTCACAGGTGGGACATAGGGACACAACTACAATGGCGCGTAACTATTATGGCGCGTAACGACTTACGCGCGCGGGGGGGCTTGGGGGGGGGCGCGAAGCGCCCCCACCAACTAGGTGTTGGGGTGGCGCGAAGCGCCACCCCAACAGCTAGTATATATATATATATATATATATATATATATATATATATATATATATATATATATATATATATATATATATATATATATATATATATATATATATATATATATATATATATATATATATATATATATATATATATATATATATGTATATATATATATATATAATACAACAGCTCGTATATATATATGTATACATATATACATATATATGTATACATATATATATGTATATATATGTATATATACAACAGCTCGTATATATAAATATATATACGTATATATATATATATATATATATATATATATATATATATATATATATATATATATATATATATATATATATATATATATATATATATATATCTATCTATATATATAAAAATAAGTTGTCTGTCTGTCTGTGGATGGAT
Source organism: Artemia franciscana (assembly GCF_032884065.1). NCBI lineage: Eukaryota > Metazoa > Arthropoda > Branchiopoda > Anostraca > Artemiidae > Artemia > Artemia franciscana. Next base: position 28,193 of record NW_027063462.1, on the reverse strand, counting down.
CAGGTGACGTCACCTGAAAAAACTGGATCAGGTGACGTCAAAACTGAAAAAACTAAAAAAAGGCAAAAACTACAAAAAAAACTAAAAACTAATAAAAAAAATAAAAAAGCTAAAAAACTAAAAAAACTAAAAAAAGGCAAAAACTACAAAAAAAACTAAAAACTAATAAAAAAGCTAAAAAACTAAAAAAACTAAAAAAAGGCAAAAACTACAAAAAAAACTAAAAACTAATAAAAAAAATAAAAAAGCTAAAAAACTAAAAAAATTAAAAAAACTAAAAAAAGGTAAAAAACTAAAAAAAACTAAAAACTAAAAAAAACTAAAAAAAAAGGAAAAAACTGAAAAATAAGCTAAAATAAAGGTAAAAACCAATAAAAAACTAAAAAAAAAACTGAAAAAACTAAAAAAAGGCAAAAACTACAAAAAAAACTAAAAACTAATAAAAAAAGTAAAAAAGCTAAAAAACTAAAAAAACTAAAAAAACTAAAAAAAGGTAAAAAACTAAAAAAAAAAAAATAAAAAAAAACTAAAAAAAAGGAAAAAACTGAAAAATAAGCTAAAATAAAGGTAAAAACCAATAAAAAACTAAAAAGAAAAAAAGGAAAAAACTAAAAAAAATTTTCATCTAAAAAACTAAAAAAAACTAAAAAAGGTAAAAACTAAAAGAACTAAAAAAGAAAAAAATAAATGACGAAACTCAAAGAGAAAGCGACCAGGACAAAAGGAATGTTCGATTAGCAATCAACAAAGCACCGGGACACAGGGAGTATAAATGACGACCAGGACATAAGTAAAAAAAAAAAACTATCTATATATATATAAAAATAAGTTGTCTGTGGATCTGTGGATCGTGGATCAGGTGACGTCACCTGAAAAAACTGGATCAGGTGACGTCAAAACTGAAAAAACTAAAAAAAGGCAAAAACTACAAAAAAAACTAAAAACTAATAAAAAAAATAAAAAAGCTAAAAAACTAAAAAAACTAAAAAAAGGCAAAAACTACAAAAAAAACTAAAAACTAATAAAAAAGCTAAAAAACTAAAAAAACTAAAAAAAAGGCAAAAACTACAAAAAAAACTAAAAACTAATAAAAAAAATAAAAAAGCTAAAAAACTAAAAAACTAAAAAAACTAAAAAAAGGTAAAAAACTAAAAAAACTAAAAAAACTAAAAACTAAAAAAAAACTAAAAAAAAAAGGAAAAAACTGAAAAATAAGCTAAAATAAAGGTAAAAACCAATAAAAAACTAAAAAAAAAAACTGAAAAAACTAAAAAATGGCAAAAACTACAAAAAAACTAAAAACTAATAAAAAAAGTAAAAAAGCTAAAAAACTAAAAAAAACTAAAAAAACTAAAAAAACTAAAAAAAGGTAAAAAACTAAAAAAAATAAAAAATAAAAAAAAACTAAAAAAAAAGGAAAAAACTGAAAAATAAGCTAACATAAAGGTAAAAACCAATAAAAAACTAAAAAGAAAAAAAGGAAAAAACTAAAAAAAATTTTCATCTAAAAAACTAAAAAAAACTAAAAAAGGTAAAAACTAAAAGAACTAAAAAAGAAAAAAATAAATGACGACACTCAAAGAGAAAGCGACCAGGACAAAAGGAATGTTCGATTAGCAATCAACAAAGCACCGGGACACAGGGAGTATAAATGACGACCAGGACATAAGTAAAAAAAAAAATTAACAAAACTAAAAAGAAGGTAAAAACTACAAAAAAACTAAAAAGAAAAAAAAACTAAAAACTAATAAAAAAACTAAAAAATCTAAAAATCTAAATAAACTAAAAAAGAAAAAAAAAGGAAAAAAATAAAGGAGAAAAACAAAACTAAAAAACGAATGTATATACAGACCGGTACACCGGGATACAAATGACGACCGGGACACAGGGAATATAAATGACGACCAGGACACAGGGACACAACTACAACGGGGACACCGGGGGAAACAGGGGGATATAAATGACGACCGGGACAAAAAAACTAAAAAGAAAAAAAAACTAAAAACTAATAAAAAAACTAAAAAATCTAAAAATCTAAATAAGCTAAAAAAGAAAAAAAAAAGGAAAAAAATAAAGGAGAAAAACAAAACTAAAAAACGAATGTATATACAGACCGGGACACCGGGATACAAATGACGACCGGGACACAGGGAATATAAATGACGACCGGGACACAGGGACACAACTACAACGGGGACACCGGGGGAAACAGGGGGATGTAAATGACGACCGGGACACCGGGACAGGGAATGGTCGATTAGCAATCACCATCAACAAAGCTCAAGGGCAATCATTAGAATCATGAGGTATAGATCTGAATACAGATTGTTTTCCCATGGACCATTATATGTTGCATGTTCAAGAGTCGGTAAACCTGACAATCTATTTATATGCAAAGACAATGGGACAGCAAAGAATGTTGTATATTCGCAAGTTTTACGTAGTTAAAACCATATATATATATATATATATATATATATATATATATATATATATATATATATATATATATATATATATATATATATATATATATATATATATATATATATATATATATATATATATATATATATATATATCTATATTCACAGGTGGGACATAGGGACACAACTACAATGGCGCGTAACTATTATGGCGCGTAACGACTTACGCGCGCGGGGGGGCTTGGGGGGGGCGCGAAGCGCCCCCACCAACTAGGTGTTGGGGTGGCGCGAAGCGCCACCCCAACAGCTAGTATATATATATATATATATATATATATATATATATATATATATATATATATATATATATATATATATATATATATATATATATATATATATATATATATATATATATATATATATATATATATATATATATATATATATATATATATATATATATATATATATATATATATATATATATATATATATATATATATATATATATATATATATATATATATATATATATATATATATATATATATATATATATATATATATATATATATATATATATATATATATATACTAGCTGTTGGGGTGGCGTCTCGCGCCACCCCAACACCTAGTTGGTGGGGGCGCTTCGCGCCCCCCCAAGCCCCCCCGCGCGCTTAAGTCGTTACGCGCCATATTAGTTACGCGCCATTGTAGTTGTGTCCCTATGTCCCACCTGTGAATATAGATATATATATATATATATATATATATATATATATATATATATATATATATATATATATATATATATATATATATATATGTTTTTAACTACGTAAAACTTGCGAATATACAACATTCTTTGCTGTCCCATTGTCTGTGCATATAAATAGATTGTCAGGTTTACCGACTCTTGAACATGCAACATATAATGGTCCATGGGAAAACAATCCGTATTCAGATCTATACCTCATGATTCTAATGATTGCCCTTGAGCTTTGTTGATGGTGATTGCTAATCGACCATTCCCTGAGTCGCCATCGTCATTTATATATCCCCCTGTGCACCCCGGCGTCCCCTTTGTAGTTATGTCCCTGTGTCCCGGTCGTCATTTATATTCCCTGTGTCCCGGTCGTCATTTGTGTCCCGGTGTTCCAGTCTGTGATTTCTCTTTGAGTGTCCCGGGCGTCATTTATATTCCTTGTGTCCCGGTGTCCCGGTTGTCATTTATATCCCCCTGTGCCCCCCGGCGTCCCCATTGTAGTTGTGTCCCTGTGTCCCGGTCGTCATTTATATTCCCTGTGTCCCGGTCGTCATTTGTATCCCGGTGTCCCGGTCTGTATATACATTCGTTTTTTAGTTTTGTTTTTCTCCTTTATTTTTTTCCTTTTTTCTTTTTTTTCTTTTTTAGTTTATTTAGATTTTTAGATTTTTTAGTTTTTTTATTAGTTTTTAGTTTTTTTGTAGTTTTTACCATTTTTTTAGTTTTTTTAGTTTTTTTTTTTTTACTTATGTCCTGGTCGTCATTTATACTCCCTGTGTCCCGGTCGTCATTTGTGTCTCGGTGCTTTGTTGATTGCTAATTTATATTATATTTATATTTATATTTTTTATATTTATTAATATTTTTTTAGTTTTCTTTTTCTCTTATTTTTCAGTTTTTCCTTTTTTTTAGTTTTTTCTTTTTTAGTTTTTAGTTTTTTTTGTTTTTTACCTTTTTTTAGTTTTTTTAGTTTTTTTAGTTTTTTAGCTTTTTTAGTTTTTTTATTAGTTTTTAGTTTTTTTTTAGTTTTGTCTTTTTTTAGTTTTTTCAGTTTTTTTTAGTTTTTAGTTTTTTACCTTTTTTTAGTTTTTTTTAGTTTTTTAGCTTTTTTAGTTTTTTTTCTTTTTAGTTTTTTTTGTAGTTTTTACCTTTTTTAGTTTTTTTTCTTCTTTTGTATTAGTGTGAAATAATTCAGACGTCATATACGGACAAACACGACGTCACTCGACAGACAGACAGACAGACATAACCCACAAACAACTTATTTTTATATATATTTATTCATATTTTTTTAGTTTTCTTTTTCTCTTTTATTTTTCAGTTTTTTCCTTTTTTTATTTTTTTTCTTTTTTAGTTTTTATTTTTTTTTAGTTTTTTACCTTTTTTTAGTTTTTTTTTAGTTTTTTTAGTTTTTTAGCTTTTTTAGTTTTTTTATTAGTTTTTATTTTTTTTGTAGTTTTTGCCTTTTTTTATTTTTTTCAGTTTTTTTTAGTTATTAGATTTTTACCTTTTTTTAGTTTTTTTTAGTTTTTTAGCTTTTTTAGTTTTTTTTTCTTTTTAGTTTTTTTGTAGTTTTTACCTTTTTTAGTTTTTTTCTTCTTTTGTATTAGTGTGAAATAATTCAGACGTCATATGCGGACAAACATGACGTCACCTGATCCATCCACAGATCCACACACAGACAACTTATTTTTATATATATAGATATATATAATATACAACATTCTTCGCTGTCCCATTGTCCGTACATATAAAGAGATTGTCAGGTTTACCGACTCTTGAACACGCAACATATAACTCTCCATGGGAAAAACAATCCGTATTCAGATCTATACCTCATAATTCTAATGATTGCCCTTGAGCTTTGCTGATGGTAATTGCTAATCAAACATTCCCTGCGTCCCCATCGTCATTTATATATGCCCCCTGTGCCCCCCGTGTCTCCGTTGTAGTTGTGTCCCAGTCGCCATTTATGGTCGACAAACATGACGTCAGTCGACACACAAACATGACGTCAGTCGACACACACGTCCCAGTCGTCATTTGTGTCCCGGTGTCCCAGTCTGTAATTTCTCTTTGAGCGTCCCGGTCGTCTTTTATATTCCCTGTGTCCCGGTCTGTATATACATTCGTTTTTGAATTGGTATATGATGAGATAAATTTTTTGTTTTTTTCCTTTTTTTCTTTTTAGTTTTTTTTTTGGTTTTTAGTTTTTTGGTTTTTTAGTTTTTTATTAGTTTTTAGTTGTTTTTTTTCTTTTTAGTTTTTTTGTAGTTTTTACCTTTTTTTAGTTTTTTTCTTTTTTAGTTTTCAGTTTTTTACCTTTTTATAGTTTTTTTTTGTTTTTTAGATTATTTGTTTTTTTTTATTTTCTTTTTAGTTTTTTTGTAGTTTTTACCTTTTTAGTTTTTTTCTTCTTTTGTATTAATGCTAAAGCCAAGGTTCGAACCTGATACCTCTCGGACCTAGAACCTGGAACATAACGCTTTACCAACTCAGCTACTTCGGCTTGAATACATTTACCTTTTTTAGTTTTTTTTTCTCTTTTATTTTTCAGTTTTTTTTCTTTTTCACTTTTTAGTTTTTTAGTTTTTAGTTTTTTTTATTAATTTTTAGTTTTTTTTTCTTTTTAGTTTTTTAGCTTTTTTAGTTTTTTATATTTTCTTTTTAGTTTTTTTTGTAGTTTTTACCTCTTTTAGTTTTTTTTCTTCTTTTGTATTAATGCTAAAGCCAAGGTTCGAACCTTGAACCTCTCGGACCTAGAACCTGGAACATAACGCTTTACCAACTCAGCTACTTCGGCTTGAATACATTCGTTTTTGAATTGGTATTAAATATAAAAAAAACAAATTTTTTCAACTGAAAGTAAGGAGCGACATTAAAACTTAAAACGAACAGAAATTACTTCGTATATGAAAGGGGCTGCTTCCTCATCAACGCCCCGCTCTTTACGCTAAAGCTTGACTCTTTCTCTCAACTCTTCTTTTTAAAACAGTAAAAAACTCTGGCAAAAAATACAAAATTCCACATTTTTGTAGATAGGAGCTTGAAACTTCTACAGTAGGGTTCTCTGATACGCTGAATCTGATGGTATAATTTTCGATAAGATTCTATTACTTTTAGGGGGTGTTTCCTCCTATTTTCTAAAATAACACAAATTTTCTCAGGCTCGTAACTTTTGGTGCGTAAGACTAAACTTGATGAAACTTATACATTTAAAATCAGCATTAAAATACAATTCTTTTGATGTAGCTATTGGTATTAAAATTCCATTTTTTAGGGTTTTGGTTTTCTATTGAGCCGGGTCGCTCGTTACTACAGTTCGTTACCACGAACTGATGATATGATGAAATAATTCAGACGTCATATGCGGACAGACAGACAGATACACGAACAAACAACTTATTATATATATATATATATATATATATATATATATATATATATATATATATATATATATATATATATATATATATATATATATATATATATATATATATGTATAGATCTGTAACCAAGTGGAATATCTGACGTCACTGAATAAATTGAATTGACTGAAGTTTTTGTCCGCTGCATAAATTGAACTTTCGGCATTATTAACATAAGAAAATTTCGTATAAAATGGCATTAATAAGGATTATATTGGCACAAAATTGTATCCGTATTGGCAAGACCTGTGAAAAGAAGAGCTTTGAATCTGTTCATTTTTTCCAAGGAATGTTTACGCAATGCGAGAATCCAGGGGATAACAATATCTCTAATGATGCAGAATCTCGGATAATGGCAATGCTCACTCTAATGAATGATCGGTTAGCAAAAATAGACCCAATTTCATCAGAAATTGCAAGAATAAATGTAGGGCTGGCCCAGTTATCAATTAAGTTGGAGGGAGCGATCGCTGAAGTTAAGGCAGAAAATATAAATACGCAGCAAGAAGTGGATTCTCTGATAACTGAACTGGAGAAGATGCGACTTAAAATGAGTAATATGGAGTCTGATTCGAAATGAACAAATGTAATTTTGTATAATTTTGATCCTTCAAGGCGAGCACAGAAATTACTGGAAGATGTAGTTGCCACTTTTAACCAGTTAATACCGAATGCCTCGATACATCTTAGTGACATAAAAGACGTTTTCCGTATTAAGTGTAATCAAAATGTAGGTCTTTATCAAACGACTTTGTGTCTCCGGCTTCACCTTTTTTTTATATTGTGTGTGTTGTACAGAAGTTTAAATAAAAATCTTGAATCTTGAAAACACTTGCCCCGTTTTGGTTAAATTTACGAGAGCTTTTTGCCGCGATCATGTCCTGAAATCAGGTCAACATTTTTGACACGTAAAAATTTGGATTACGCCTGACTACACAACACGAGAATTACTTGTGAGAAAGAAAATGAAATTTACCCTTGAGGCAGCGAAATTAGCGGGAAAAGAGGCGAAGTTGCGTGGTATGAAATTGTTTGTAGAGAACAAGGGTTATATTTACAATTTCCAAACAGTTGCAATAGAGGAGTGCACAGTGGCTGGTGGTGAATATAGAAGGAGAGTTGCTAGTGCACACCGGGTATCGGCTGTTGGAGGTTCAAACATAACGTTGAAAGATGGCGGAAGACCGTGAGCGGATTCGCAGTTATCAAATTCAAGCGTCACATCTATGCAGTCATTCGGTAGAGAATTTAGTGATCCTGTACAATCGCAAAACGAAATCGAAGTGCATAAGAAAAACCTGTCTGTTGCTGCGCCACAAGTTGAAAGGGGTGCTCCAAAGGGAGGAAATCCTGAAACTATTAGTCCGAGTGATAGTGCGCGAAATACAACACAGCCACGCTTTCTTAGAGGTAGGGCCACAATAAATGAAAGGCAGATCGCACCTCGTAAGCTATCTTTCCAAGATCAAAGTAATCGGCCGAAAGAATAGGGAGACCAGGGCCTTGGTGTTGTACAGGAAAGAATAAATATAGTGCACTGGAACATTCAAGGATGGAGTGAAATGAAAGTTAATAGTCTATTGGTATCGCAGTGTATGTTTGATATTGTAGCATTATCTGAAACGTGGCTGGAAAAAGAAATTCAGTTTGAAAGGTTTCGGTACTTCGGAGTCCATCGTAAAAAATCTAAGAATGGACGAACTTATGGTGGAGTCGCAATTTTTGTATCTGAAAATTGGTTTTGTCTCAGCATAAAGTCCAACGGCTGAAGAGTGTTTTTTGTAATTTAATATGGTTAAGAGTCAAAGCCGATGGACGGATTATTATTTTTTGTGCAATTTATATCCCTCCAGAGTCGAGCTCGTACAACGAGGAGGATACGTGGTGTATATTAGAGGATGAGAAACGTAAATTTTCGATTCAGTTTCCTTCTGACTTGTTTTGTCTGATGGAGGACTTTAATGGTTATGTTGGGGTTACTCCAGAAACTTTGATGTCACCTCATGCCTGTACGGATGAAGCTGCTTGGAAGGTCTGGGGTGATTTAGTAATCCATCTCCCTCCGAGGGTAAGTAAGGCCCTTAGTAGACGAAAGAATAATTGGGGCCGTAAAATTTTGGATTTTTGTGGTAAGGAAAATTTTGTTATTTTGAATGGAAGAGTTGGAAAGGATGGAGGTGCGGGAAACTTTCACTTGTTTTTCTGGGACTTCTCCAAGTGTAATTGATTATGTTTTGGTGGATATTCCTCTTTGGCATCTATGTACAGATTTCGAGGTGATGGCAGAGGCAGGTTCAGATCACTTGCCTGTTAGGGCTACTTTTGAGTTGGTTAGTTCTAAGAAACTAGCAACTAATAGTGATAGGAAGAAAAAATGCAGGGAAACTGAGGATTTAGGGATTAGAAATTCATTGAAAGTAACAGGAAAGAATGAGAAATTTTTTCAGAATATGATGGCGAGTGAAGAAGTTCAGCAGGAATTAGAGAAATGTTTGGTTTTAATAGGTGATGGAAAAATAGAGGAGCCGTTAGCATTAGTAAATGATGTTGTATATAAGGTAGGTTCAAAGTTAAATTGCAGAGTTAAGAATGATATTAAGAATGGATTTTGATGATGATTGTGAAAGAAAACGCCAAGAAGTTTTAGAGGCACTGCGGAAAGCGAGGGATAGCATACGTAGTAGGGAGAATACTAGATTTTATATAGATTATAAGTTGATTCGGAATAAGTATAAAAAATATTGAAAATTAACAAAAAATATCATGAAATTAGGATAGGAGAGCAGCTGAAAACAGATTATAGAGAAGGAGATATTAGGACCTTTTGGCTTATAGTTAAAAATTCTATTGGAGGAACAGAGGTTTGTGATGGTATTCCAGCAGTAGATTCTTGGCCTACATATTTAGAGGAGAGAAAAAATGAGACAATTAGGGACCAAGGAGGAACTAGTTTAAGTTCCTATATATGATATATATGATCCTATAGTGATGTAGTTGATAGGTCAATGCAAGAATATGATTATGATTTGGTTGCTCCCATCCAAGTAAGTGAAGTTTGGGAGAAAATGAAAGGAATGAGAGACGGGTCTGCTCCAGGTATAGATGGAATACCAACCGCACTTTGGAAGTGGGGACGGGTGTGGCTGCTGCCTGTTGTAGCAGGGATGTTTTCCGGTATATTGAATAGTGCAGAATGGCCCTTGTCTTGGGCTACATCTGTTCTAGTGCCGTTACTTAAAAAGGGGGATAGATTAGACCATGGGAATTATAGAGGTATAAGCCTAAGTAATGTGCTTAGTAAGGTTTTTGCTAAAATATTATGTTGTAGGATAGATAATTGGACAGACCAAGAATAGTATATTATCAGATTCGCAGGCAGGGCTAAAAAAAGGCTATAGTCATAGATCAGATTTTTATATTAGGGATGATTAGGAAACCGGTTAGGAGAAAAGAAGGCAGGCAATTCGTTGCATTTTTGGATTTAAAAGGGGTGTCTGATGGAGTGGATAGAAGTTTAATGATAGAGTCGTTGTTAGCACTAGTGCTACCAAGCCCATTTGTTAAGATTATAGCATCTATGTATAATATAGTTAAGATTGTAGTACGGGTAGGCAAGGATTTCTCTAGGGTTATTAAGAGTAGACTTGGTGTTAAGCAGGGATGTACAATTTCCCCAAGGCTATTTTCATTGTACATTAATGATTTTGAAGAATATTTGATAGGCAGAGGCGCCCCAAAAATTAAGCTTTCAAGTGCAAGCGCTATGGCATTACTTTTTGCGGATGACATAGCATTAGTAGCGGAAAGCAAAGAACATTTGCAACAACTGCTAGATCTAGCATCTTCTTATTTTAGGAACAAGAAACTAGTATTAAACATAAAGATGTTGGTGGTAATGGTTTTTAGGAAAAGTGAAGAACAGATAGATTCGCAGTGTCAGTTTACGTATGAAGGTAGGACACTAGACTACGTAGATGAATTTCAGTACTTAGGTCGTAGGCTTTCGTCAAATGGGAAATGGAAGAAACGTCTCAAGATAGTAGAAAGTAAGGGAAATAGACTTCTAGGACTGTTGATTAAAAGTAGTATCAAGGAAAATAGGGATGTAGGCCTGCTAAAGTATGTTTTTAATACTAGGGTTAGATCGGCTTTGCATTACGGGGTGGAGCTTTGGGGGTTTAATAAGGGGTTGAATTGAGAGAGAATGCAGTTGAGGTTTTTAAAGCTTATTTTAGGCCTTGATGATAAGTTTAATGGGTTAGTACTAAGAGGAGATATAGGAATAAAGTGTATGAGACAGAATAGGTTAATTAGTATGGTTAAATATTCGGAAAGAGTGTCATTGATAGAAGATAATAGGCTAGTTAAACAAGCATTTTTAATGATGCTTCAAGATAGGAGAAAGGATTCGTGGCCAAATCATGTGAAGAATATATTAAACCGTGCAGGGCTAGGTAATTGCTGGAATGAGGGAAAGGGGATAGGAGAGATGGTAGGGACTGTATCTAGGTTAGTTGCTACTAGGCTAGAATCTCAGGAAGTTTAGGTTTGGCAAGCTGAGAAGGCCACCTTGCCGTCCCTTGGGATATATGTGGAAGTCATGGAGATCTGGGGCAAAGAAATTTACCTAAAAATGGGATTGGCTCCGGATGATTTGAATGGGTAATGTATGTAAGGACTTAAGGACCTAAGTTCTTGGAGAACTTAGGAAATATTTATGGAGAAATAGATTGAGGGATGATCCTTACAGTTGCCCTATGTCTGGAGATATGGATGAGTCTTTGCAACATTTTTTAGGGGATTGTAGGGAGTTAAGGGAGTTGCGCTTGGAAATATTTGGTAGGGAGGTTGAGGGAGACATTGAATCTCGGAAATTTTGAGAAGTAGGTGTTACTTAAATATAAAAAATATTGGAAAGTTCGTCCGGGTAGGTATGAGGTATCGTGATGTTTTCTTGAATAATTAGTTTAATGTCTTTTCGGTCTATGTTTGTTGCTGTATTTTTTCACTTGTTTTGTGCATGTCACCATGGCCCAGTTGGGCTTTTCGTGTAAATAAATCTATCTATCTATCTATCTATATATCAGCCTCACTTTTTCTACCTCTATGCCGTTAGGCATGTGAATGTAATAGAAAAACTATCCTGCATAGAAAAATGATTGATGCAGAGGAAGTGGCACCGCTCTCTTCCCAACTGCCAGCACCAATAGTAAAAGTTGAGACCCCAAAAACTATTGACGGGAATCAATAGAGATTAGATATCAGTTTCTCCCCTCCCCCTTCCACAAAAATCATTCTATATTTATCTGAAGGTGAAATGAATTTAAGATATTGGGCATCGAAATGCACGTATCTGCCCCTCCCCCCTGCCAACAAAATGATCGACTGCCCCTCCTTCATAATAGCTAATGTGCACCTACACATCAATTAATATAATTCCACGAAGATTGAAACAGAACAAATTAATTTAATGAATCAAAATAAACGTCAAAGACTTTTTTCTCCAATAAGAATAGAGGTATAACCCCATACCACTCTTATTCAGGTCAATATAAATGAAGGGAGATGAGAGATTATTTTGTAGCCCTCCCCCTCCATACCTTTCCTATTTTTGTCTTACTGAAATTCTGAAATTCGCTCTCTTATGTGTATGACCCCCCCCCCCCCGTTTAAATGAGGACCCACCACCCCTCCTACATTCTAGATGACGGGCAGGCATCACTAAATGTAATATTTTTAAAAATCAACTGAAGTAAACTAGTTAAATCAATCTTTAAAATAAATGCCAATATTAACTATTTCTGCAGTATGGACTAAGTGAATTTTCAGAAAAGAATGTATAACTATGTGGCATTGTTTCCTATTTGAAATATTGTTTCCATTATTTCAAATAAATTTACTATCTCAAAATTTTTATAGAGAGTAACTTGGTCCTCCATGGGATAAAATCGTCATTTGGTACCGAAAATGGCAGAAAACGCTGCTTTCCCGTTGCACAATCTTTTTGGTCACTTGTCTCAAACGAGCCCCCTCCCAATCTTGTAGGGTCATTGGTTTGATACGGTCCCCCCTGGGAAAAAACAAGAAATAAACACGCATCTGTAATTTTTCTTCAGGGAAAAAAAGCAAAATTCAAAATTTTGTAGATAGGAGCTTGAAATCTCCACAATAGGGGTCACCGTTATGCTGAATTGAATTGCATGATTTGTCATCAGATTATTTCCATTTTGAGGGGTGCTTCTCCCCTTTTTTGAAAATCATACAAATTTTTCTCAGGCTTATACCTTTTGATGTATAATTTCAAACTGAATGAACTTCATATGATTGGTATCAGTGAAAAAAAAAATTCCTTTATGTACTAATTGTTATGAAAATTCCCTTTTTTGAGTTTTAAGTGGCTCGGAAGTGGCCCTAGCTATTGGCCATTCCAAGTGGAATGGCACAGAATTCTCCGTGCCATTCCATGTAAGGTTTTATAGTGCAACTATTATTAAAATTTGTTGCAAAGTTTTGCGCAAAATATAAATAGTAAGCCAATATCTTGATTCTTGTGGAGAAAAACTATAGATAGCTTTATGAATAATATTTTTATTCATCAACAAAAAAAAACTTAATTATCAGACGAACAAAAGTTAACTTAAAAACCTTACCCACGAAAGAAGGCCTTTAAAGAAAACTAAAAAGCACATTAAGCTAAAGAAGAACATACATAAAGCTAAATAACAATTCAAGCCTAAAACGAACTTAAACAGCCATCAATCAATATAATAAATAAATCATAATAAATAAAGCCTGAACTGATAGAGACTACAATAAATACGAGTAAAGCTATTGACTGCTAGCTTTTCTAAAGTCCAAAATCTAATTTGTACTTTACTCAAAACTAAGTATAGTTAAATGTTTTCTTTCTTATGGTGTTCGTGAATCCAATGTAGGAGATTTTTAGGAATGAAAAATCAATATATGTTAAACATTTACACTCATTAGTAACTTTTTAGTAATTTTTGTTAGTAGGGTAATTTTCATTATTTTTGTGGTCATTTATTGAAGGCTACTGTACTTTCTAAGCACTTAAAGTCAGCCACCTCTGCAACGTGTTGCCCCTTATATGGGCTACTATGGGCAAACTACTAATTTGACAAACAGACAGACTAACCGTATCTTAAACAGAAGGCTGAACGAAAAGTTCGGTTCAATCCCACTTTCAGGAGCATAATGAGAGAAAGGTTTTGATAGCTAGGGCATGTTCTGCAGATGAAGGATGATCTAGCATCATATGAAAAGTAGGTCCTTCCAGATTAGGGTGTGAGGATGTAGTAAAGAAATACATAGAAAAATAAGAACTTTCCGGGAGGGTGTAAAGCGGGAAGGTGTTGGATATTTTGGGATGGAGGATGACCGTACGTAACTGTGTTAGTCTCAGGTGGCTTGGTACTGCAGTACGTTGTTACTAGTAGTGGTAGGAATAAACTACTAATTGACATAGCTTTAGTCTTAGGACGTTAATGTGTAATGTAAATTATATAGCTTCTTTTTGAGATGCTCAGAGATCCCAGAAGCTTCTGTTTGCCGACTTTTATAAGCCCAACATAGTTGTCGAAGCAGGTGTTCCAAAAAAGTTTGCCAATAATTTGAATTCCGTGTCGATTTATATGCTAAAGATGCTATCAAACAGTTCGTGGTAACGAACTGTAATAAGGGGTGACCCGGCTAAATAGTAACCAAAACTTAAAAAAACGGAATTGTGATACCAATATTTACATCAAAAGAATTGCATTTTAATGCTGATTTTAAATATATAAGTTTCATCAACTTTAATTTTACTAATCAAAAGTTATGGGCCTGAGAAAATTTGCCTTGTTTTAGAAAATTGGGGGAAAACCCTTTAAAAGTCATAGAACCTTAACGAAAATTACACCATTAGATTCATTGTATCATAGTACCCTACAGTAGATGTTTTAAGCTCCTATCTACAAAAATGTGGAATTTCGTGTTTTTTGCCAGAAGACAAATCACGGATGCGTTTTTATTTGTTTTTTTGTTTTTTTGTTTTTTTTTCCCGGGGGTGATCGTATTGACCCAGTGGTCGTAAAATGTTGCGATAGGGCTCATTCTAACGGAAATTGAAGGTTTTAGTGCCCTTTTTAAGTGACCAAAAAATTGGATGTTACTTAGGCCCCCTCCCACGCACATTTTTCCCCGAAGTCACCGGATCAAAATTTTGAGATAGCCATTCTGTTCAACTTAGTCAAAAACCTGATAACTATGTCTTTGGGGACGACTTAATTTGCCACAGTTCCCGGGGGAGGGGCTGCAATTTACAAACTTTGACCTTTGTTCACATATAGTAATGGTTATTATGAAGTGTACAGAAGTTTTCAGGGGACTTTTCGCGTTGGGATGGGGGATGGATCGGGGGAGGGGGTTTACGTGGGAGGATTTTTCCATGGGGGAATCTATCATGAGGGAAGGGAAATTCAATGAAGGGGGTGCAGGATTTTTTAGCATTATTTAGAAAAAAAACAATAAGAAGATAAATAAAAAAAATTTCAACCTGGAAGTAATGAGTATCATTAAAACTTAAAAAGAAAAATTAAATATTACGTATATAAGGGGGTTTGTCTCCTCCACAATACCTTGCTCTTTACGCTAAAGTATTTTTAGTAATCTGAACTATTTGTTCTACGGCCTTTCTGATTCAGGGGTCATTCTTAAAGATTTAGGATAAAATTCAAGCTTTAGTGTAAAGAACAAGATATTGACAAGGGGGCAAACCCCCTCAAATACGTAATAAATTACACCAATATAAAAATTCGTTACGTAAATTAGTTGGTAAGGTACGTAAGTTTATTACTAACAAAAATGTTCGTACAAAAAATAAAAAATGCAGTTGCATTTTTAAGTAGTCAAAAATTGGAGGGTAGCTAGGCCTCCTCCCCTACCCCTTTTTTATTAAAATCGTTTAATCAAAGCTATGAGAAAGCCATTGAGCAAAACAAAAAAATAATATGCAAATTTAGGTTTAATTATTCATGTGTGGTGAGCCAAAATCAAAACATGTATTAATTCAAAAATGTTCAGATATTAAATATAAAAAAAACAGTTTTTTGACTGCAAGTGAGGACCGACATTAAAACTTAAAACGAACAGAAATTATTCCGTATATGAAAGGGTTCTCCCCTCCGCAACGCCTCGCTCTTTGCACAAAAGTTTTTTTATTGTTTTAAAAAGTAGAGTTGCGACAAAGAGTCAAACTTTAGCGTAAAGAGCGAGGCGTTGCGGAGGGGAGAACCCCTTTCATATACTGAATAGTTTCTGTTCGTTTTAAGCTTTAATGTCAACCCTTACTTGCAGTTAAAAAAACTTGTTTTTTTTATTTAATTCAACAACAAGGACGAAGCGATAAGGTGACGGGACACAGTATTGCCTGACAGCAATCATCACTTCGATAATCCCACTGGAACATAACACCCTCGAGGATTTGTCGACCAGCTGTATTTGAATTCTTTATCCAAGTCCACAAAGACAATGTTCAAGTGTTCGCTAGGTTCCTCCAGCATCAAGCATGCAGGTCAAGATAAGGTCGATATGGGATTGTTTAGTCTGGAATCCATGCTGTTTTTCTTCCAGGAGATCAAAGACAGTTTGGAGTCTTGCTAGCATTGAAGTTGAGGCTAACTTCGCTGGGATCGAGGGAAAATTGAAACATTTTCGGAGCCTTTTAGTTTGCCATATGAACAAGAAAAGGATAGTCAAATGACTAAGTTTTGTCACAGACTAGACATGATTGTATGCGGAGAAATGTTACCTGTTCTGGGGCCTTCCCATTTTTCAGTCGTTTTTTTGCTACTGAGTTTTTCCTTGACTGTCAGCATATTACGCAGAAATTACGCAGAACTGTGACGCAGAAATTGAGTCACAAATTCATACAAAATTTTAAGAAAAAGTTTAAACCAGAATCATATTTTAGCAAGTGCGTACGCCAGGAAAGGCAGATTTGGGGGCAGTGTCCTAGACCATACCCCTACCCTATCCCATTTCTGAATATTCGCCTAGTGATTATTAACCTATTATTATTATTTTAGCCTAGTGATTATTGGTGATTATTCAAATTCTATAGTACCCTAGACATATTACAGTTGTTATTGAACATAACTCAAAATCTCTATTCTACAAAAAAAGGAAATAAGTTACCCTTTTGATAAGAACATGCTATCCAACTTGTCTGTTCCTTGTGTAAAACTATATTTGATTAAACTGTATTTTTTGGGCTTGTTTATCTTAAAGGACTTCGAACCTCTGAAAATCTTTGTTATCTATTTAGTGATTTCACAGGGGCTATGAACTAACTCTCTTCTTGCACAGAAAAGCCATGGACACTAAACATATCACCTAGACCTAAGACTCAAATATAATGATGATAGGTGTGGGAGAACAATTATTTGTTTATTTCTTTTCATAAGGGATAATCATATGTAACCCGTCCCCATAGAGTGCCGACAGACGGGTCGTTTTGATGGGTGTCTTCAGGTCTAGTACCTTTATTAAGCAACAAAAGATATTATGTCAAGCATAAAAGTTGAGTCATTCTATGCAGAAAAAAAACGATTGAGGCCTGACTAGGGCCAATTTCCTAGTTAGCAAAATTTCTGAAATTACCAATGGTTTAGAACAGCCAAAATGTGATTCACAGTGAATGGGCCATTAAATCTCTCCAAATCCTATTGGTATCTCATGATCTCATCAGAGAATGGGGCATCTCTACAAGTTAATAGAGGTATTGTGGTCTGCATTTGGGGCCTTGCTCTTAATTCCTCCTCAGAGCAACATATTTAAAAAGAAATGTGATTCTTTGATAAGCTTTTTAATTGACCTAAGGTTATACAGACATTTTAATGAACCTAAATTCTTCACCTATAAATATATCTAAAAAGTTCTTGAACGTAGTTTACCTTTCTTATATTCCTAAAAGCCCTTACTCCTCTCCCCTCCACCCCCTTAAGAAACTTTTTTGTAAACTAAACTTTTATTTCCAAACATAGCGGTCATAAGGATTAGTAACTCGGGTCACAAGGTTGGTGTGTCTGCTAAAATTGTACCAGCAAAGTCCCTCAATGTGCTGATTCCTTTGGTTTGAGTCTCATCCAGCCTCCTCTCGTAACCGTTGTTGGTCCAGCTTCTGTGCCGCACAATAGGACTTCAGTAGGCTCACAGTAGCCTACAGATGGATTAAACATCCTCATCTATGTGAGGAGACTGAAAATATGGTTTTACTGTATTTTGTTGAGTCTCCCAAAAAAAAGTCAAATATGCTTTGGCAATGAGCTCGTCAAATAAGCGCATATAAGATACAATGCAATTGTGAAAGTAATTATATCCTAGCAGCTATCAAAACTGAAAACCGTCTACAATAACACAAGGAGAGTAGAAGAAAAGTCTTGAAATCTGATA
This sequence comes from Artemia franciscana, assembly GCF_032884065.1. Lineage (NCBI taxonomy): Eukaryota > Metazoa > Arthropoda > Branchiopoda > Anostraca > Artemiidae > Artemia > Artemia franciscana. Next base: position 10,116 of record NW_027063462.1, on the reverse strand, counting down.
TCTGAAAACCCATGTCTTTCGACCCGACTTTGAGCGGTTACACCATAGGCAGCTCATTACTGGTACCTAAGTAACTAGCTATGTGGGCACAATTTTTTTTTTTTTTTTTTTACCAACTAACTTCATATAGAAGGAGTTGTCGTAGAAACTTCGGAAGGGGCTCAATCGATTGAAAATCGAAAGTTATATTACCTTTTTTTAAAAGTTAAAGGCTATTGAAGGGTAACCAGCCCCCCTCCCATAAATATTTTTCCTCATTCCTGGAGACAAGGACTGTAATTTATACAATTTGCTCATTGTTTACATACAGTATTTGTTATTAGGAAAGAGGTTGGGACATCTTTTGTGTAGAAAAAGACTGAAGCCATTCTGGTGAATCTTTTGGGGAATGTTTAGGGGAGTGTTGAACTAAATCTAAACACACTATGTGCTTGCGGGTTGTCAAAAGGGCGTGTCTCAAGAGTGACCATCTCAATATTTCAAGAGTATCAACTTGAAACTTTCAGGAACCAACAGATTGACCAATTAACCAAAAGGTAATATGTGTCTGCTACTATAAAACTATGTATCTGTGCATAAACCCTCCCACCCCACAGTCATTGGGGCAAAGCTTCTAAGTTACACAATTCGCCCATTGTTTACATTTAGTATTTGTTATCGGGAAAGGAAAACACCTTTTGTATCCAAGAAGACCTAGGCCGGTCAGGTGACGCTTTCAGGGAATGTAGAGGAGCAGTGTTAAACTAAATCAAAACACACTATGTGCTTGCGAGTTGTCAAAAGGGCCTATTAGAAGAGTGACTTAGGGTATTAAGTTGGAACATTTAGGGACCTATTTATTGATCAATTGACCAAATAGCAATATGTACATGCTGCTATTACTATTACTACTGTTACTACTACTACTACTACTACTACTACTACTGCTGCTGCTACTACTACTACTACTACTACTACTACTACTGCTACTACTACAACTACACTACTACTACTACTGCTACCACAACCACTGATACTACTGCGATTCAAACTACTATTTCTAAGGTGACTACTGCTAAGACTGAGGATATTCAGATGAAACTTTCAGGAAATATCGAGGGGAAGTTAAACTGAATTATAACACACTATGTCCATACAGGTTGTCCAAAGGGCGTTTTAGCAATATCTTAGGAGTGGCTTAGAGTATAAGGTTGACATCTTCAGGGCATGATGAGAGGGATGTTCAACTGACCGAAATGCAACATGTGCATATTACTACCGCTACTATTGCTACTGCTGTTATTGTTTCTACTGTTGCTGATGCTACTACTATCATTACTAATACAACTAGTAATTCTACTACTACTACTGTGACTACTACTACCACTAAAGCTAAGATTCTGAAAGTGAAAATTTCAGGGAAATTGAGGGGGAAGTTGAATGAAATCAAAACTCAGTGTGTGCATACAGGCTGTTAAAAAGGTGTATAAGCAATATCTTGGGAACAGCTTGTAGTCTGATGATGAGTCTTACTGGGCTTGTTGTGGGGGAATTTGAACTAACCAAAAGGCAATATGTGCATGCTACTTCGACTGCTGTTACTACTATTACCACTGTTATTACTACTACTAAAACTGAGGATATTAAGGTGAAAAATTCAGGTCATGCTCAGAAGTTTTTGAAGTAAATAAAAAAAATACTATGGGCATGCAGGTTCTCAAAAGGACGTATTAGCAATGTCCTGAAACCGTTTGGTATTAAGTTGAAACTTCCAGCATATTTTGATGAAGGGGACAAAAGGGTTATGCGCATACTACTGTTACAACTATTGTCATTACTGAAGCTAAGTATATTAAGGTGAAACTTCCTGGGAATGTTTAGGGGGATGATGATTTAAATCAAAACACAATATGGGCACGGAGACTATCAAAAGCATTTACCAGCAATATCTCAAGGACGGCTTAGAGCATTAAGTTGAAACTTCCAGGAAATTTTGAGGAGGATTTTAACTAACCAAAAGGGACTGTGAGCATGTTACCGCTATTAAAGTTCTACTGCAGCTAGGACAACTACCTTTACTGAAGCTGATCATATTAAGGTTGTCAAAAACGGGTATGTTTAAGAGTTCAAGTCACAAAATTTGTTTTTTGTTTTGTAAGCTAATAAGAAGGTGATGGTATGCCAATTCTAAGCCAAGAAGGGACTCTGTCGAAGAGCGGTACGTTTAGGCACTACGTCAAAAAGGTGATGTTTGTTCCTGGCTAATATGAAACCAAGGGCAAGAGTACATCTTCATTGAATAATTATGGGTCTGCTTGAATTCAGGAGTAGAGTAAGTACTTTGAACAAAAGATGGCAGTCGAGAGATAAATCACTGCTTAGATGAGCGAGAAATCTTTTAAACTTAAAATTTGTAAATGCCTACTTCTGAGGTGTAGAGTGTACCAAAATTAAAGTGGATATTCTATTTACGAATATATCTGTTTCATTTATGCATAATTTATATTTTTTAGAAGGAGGTTGTATAAAACATTTGGTTTGAATTTTTAAATGGCTTTTGTTCAAATAGGAAATTTCGATTTTTGCCTGTTGAAACCGTTGGGACTCTTATTGAAACCGATCTGAATGGCCATACTCATTGGAAAGGGTAAATTCTATTCCCTTTGGAGTTATTGTTTTTTCCTGATATCCTTTCACTCTGTTCTGTCAACTCTACTTCTACTTAGCCTTTTGGCTCATACCTATCTAGTATTCGTTGATATTGGAAAAATTACAAGAAGCATCGAATCGATAAATACTTTATTTAAAACAAGAAATTATTTTATACGATACGTGGTTGTTTCTTCTTCCACAGTCAAATTAAGCATTTCGTATTCTTATCTGACGCAGATAATACCTCCTAGCTATCCTTAGTTATCCTCCTAGTTATCCTAGTTACCCTAGTTATCCTCCTAGTATGGTCCTTGGATTCGTAGTAGCTGCAAACATTTTGTAACCTTAAATAAAATGAAGGATTTATAATCCCTACACTAACAGCTTTTAAAAATAGTAATAATCATAAAATCTCGAGGGTCGTAGTTCGGTTAAAAAATTAATGTTCACTTGAAATCCAACACTATTCTGTGGTTTTTGAGGTATAAGATAAAAAAAATGGAAATAATAAGAGAAGCAAAAGATACAACCAAGTATGGTGCCCCCAATTTATGAAATAACTTATGCAATAACAATAATACAAGCCAAAAAATAATTTAGAAACCCCTGGTAGGCTTAGAAGCTGGTCCAACAAAATCATATGTTTTCAATTACAATTTATTCATTTGATACGTTAGATGAAGACTCAACTTTACAAGCTCCTAAAACTGTTTAGTTCATCTCTAATAAGATGCTTGGTCTATACTGTGACTTGTCAAAATCCCAAATGACAATTCTTAAAAAAACGACAAATCCAAAACAGTCACGTTACAATAAAAGTTATTGCCTTTGTTATTACATTTATATCTCGAATAAAATAAGAACCGAGAAGGAATTATTTCACTAGCTATATACCCTTTTGCTCCCCGAATGGCATTGTACATATTTTGTTCTTAAGAAACTGAAACCTTTGGAAGTTGATCAAGCATGAAAAACGGTACATATAATGTAGTAACGCTAAGCTAATTGTTAATGTAATGGATAGTAAATGAAGAAAAAAGTTTTTTCCTGAAAGTAAGGAGCAAAATTAAAACCCGAAACGAACAGGAATTATTCTGTTTACGAAGGGGTTGCTCCCCTTCTCAATACCTTGCTCTTTATGCTAAAGCTTTATGCACTTTAAAAGATGCTTCCTATTCCAAAACGGCCCGTGTTTCAGAAGCTGTTCTTAAAAAATTGGGACAAACAGTCAACCTTTAGCGTCAATAGCCAAGTACTGAGGAGGGGGACAACCCTTTCATATACTGAAATAAATTCTATTCATTTGAGTTTTAATGTTGATCTTCACTTTCAGTTAAAATTTTTTATTTTTTTATTCTGATTATTTTTCAAGTAACGTCGGTGATTTTGGCCCACCCACCATGGAATATTTCTTTCCCCCTCTCAGAGGAAACTCCTCCGTGGAAATTTCTCCAACATAAAGTAATTCCCGTAAAAGTCTCTCCAGACAATAAAAAACTCCCTCTGAAGCCTGAAAAATTCTCCTTAATATACTTTAATTATAAAAAGACTTATTTCTAATCATTTTCTCGACCAGTTCGGAAATCATCTCTTTCCGTAAAATTTTGTTCCTGGAAATCTAGATATGCTGAAAATAGTCCGAGGATAATTCCTCCGAAACCATCTTCACATACAAAATTAGTTTGGCAAAGAAAAAGTAAGACAATTAAAAATAATTTCATACAGGAATTCTTTCAAAACCTCAGGTAGAATTTACCATGGAAAATCCCGCCCACAGAAATTTCCCTCCCCAAGGAAAAATCTACCAAAGAAACCCAGCCCCAGCACAAAATCCCCCCTAAAAATATCTGTATACTTCACAATAAAAATAATGTACGAAAGATTAGACAAATTTCATAGCTAACAGGCGTCTCCCCTTGGCGTGAGGGGGGTAATTTTACCCCAGGGAGTAATTATAATTATTTGTTCAGTAACTAATCTAAACAAAATGGCTATCTCGAAAATTCTTATCAGGTAATTTTGGAAAAAAAGGGGTCTAGTTAAAATATTTTACTATTTCAAACGTATTTTATGTTGATAAACGATCATTTTGCCAGAAAAGGCCTTAAATCGAATCCGCGATTAGGATACAAATTGTGCATTCTTCCCAAAAAAGATGATAAGGGATATGCAACCGATTTTTTTTAGCTGTTTCATCGAGTGATCATAACGGCAATATTTGTTTTATGATATCAAGATGGATCTCATTCCAACAGGATCTAAAGGTATTAGTCATTTTTAAATAGCAAAGTATCATAACAAATTTGTCATTTTCGCCCTTTTTTCTTCCACAAAACAATAAATTGGGATTAAAATTTAAAGCAAATAGGTCTAAATTCTTATCGAGCGTATTTTGAGATATATAAGTAGTTTAAAACTATCGAACGCTTATATAGAGCATCTAAGTTTCTAGAGACATTATAGGTTCAGTTGAATATTCATCTCCAAAATTTATATAATCCACAAGGAAAATATCAACTATTTCTTGGTAGTGATCTGTAAGAAAAGGGCGACTTGGCCCAATAGCAATCGAAGCTAAAAAATGAAATTTATTCATGGAAAGTTACGGGCATGAGGAAATTCACTTAATTTTTGACAAAGGAGGAAACAGTATAGCAATGACAAACACCATAAAATTCAGCATATTAGAGAGCCCAACTGTAGAAGTTTCGAACTTCTATTTTCTATCTAAAATATAGAATTTTGTAATGTTTGAAAAACAAGAGATACTGGTTTATATGTTTTTTCTCCCCAGGCACAGTTGCATCAAACCAAACTTGGAAGATTAGAAGGGGGAGGATTGTTTTATCAGGAATCACAAATTTTACTGACCTATGAGAATAACAAAAGAGATTAGAGGGTAGCTAGCTCCTGTTCCACACCTTTTTGATTCATATAATAACAGATCAAAATACTGCAATATTAATTTAATTCAAATAGTTAAAAAGGTTAATGATCGCCTATAGTCCCGGGAGAATGAACTACAAGTTACGCAGTTTTCCCAATGGTTCACATATAGTATTTCTTATCGTGGTATATACAAACTTTTATAATGGGAAGGCGTATTTTTGTGGGAAGGGGGCTTTTGGGTGGTATGAAGACTTTCCAGGGGAATAATTTTCTATGGTAAGGAGATTCAGGGGGATATTTGTGCGGTAAAATTTTACACAGAAAGTGGGAAATGATATCTCGTCAAAATTTGAAAAACAATCAGAAATTCACTTTGTAAAACAAAGTCTTAAAGTTAGGACAATCTAAAAACATTTTAAATATGAGTGGGGTTGCCCCTTTCTAAACCCTTACTCTTTAAGCTAGTTTGTTTTCGTTGTCGCAGACCCTTAAGAACGAGTCATAGAATACAATGGTCGTTGAATTTTAAGTACTTTTAAAAAAATTTCAAACAGTTCGTGGTAACGAACTTGTAGTAAGGAGCGACCGGCTCAATAGTAACCAAAACCCTAAAATATGGAATTTTGATACCAATAATTGCAAAATAATTGCATTTTAATGCTGATTTTAAATATATAAGTTTAATAAAGTTTAGTATTACCCATCAAAAGTTACGAGCCTGAGAAAATTTGTGTTATTTTAGAAAATAGGGGGAAACATCCCTTAAAAGTCATAGAATCTTAACGAAAATCACACCATCAGATTCAGAGTATCAGAAAACCCTACTGAAGAAGTTTCAAGCTCCTATCTACAAAAATGTGGAATTTTGTATTTTTTGCCAGAAGGCAGATCACGGATGCGTATTTATTTATTTTGTTTTTTGTTTTTTTTCCAGGGGTGATCGTATCGACCCAGTTGTCCTAGAATGTTGCGAGAGGGTTTATTCTAACGGAAATGAAAAGATCTAGTGCCCTTTTTAAGTGACCAAAAAAATTGGAGGGCACCTAGGCCCCCTCCCACGCTAATTATTTTCCCAAAGTCAACGGATCGAAATTCTAAGATAGCCATTTTATTCAGCGTAGTCAAAAAACCTTATAATTATGTCTTTGGGGATGACTTACTCCCCCACAGTCCCCGTGGGAGGGGCTACAAGTTACAAACTTTGACTTGTGCTTACATATAGTAATGGTTATTGGGAAGTGTAGAGGCATTTTCAGGAGGATTTTTTGGTTGGAGGCAGGGTTTGAGAAGAGGGGGATATGCTGGGGGAGCTTTCCATCGAGGAATTTGTCATGGAGGAAGAAAATTTCCATGAAGAGAGCGCAGGATTTACTAGCATTTCTTAAAAAAAAATGAAAAAATAAATATGGAAAAGTTTTTTTCAGCTGGAAGTAAAAAGCAGCATTTAAACTTAAAACGAACAGATATTATTACTCATATGAGGGGCTCGCTTCCTCCTAATACCTCGCTCTTTACGCTAAAGTATTTTTAGTAATTTCAACTATTTATTCTGCGGCTTTTGTGATTCAGGGGTCATTCTTAATGTATTGGGACAAAATTTAAGTTTTAATGTAAAGAGCGAGATACTGACGAGGGGGCGAACCCCATCATATATGTAATAAAAATATGAGAATACAAAAGTTCTTTACGTAAGCTAATTTATAAGTTACGTATATCTTATACTAATAAAAAGATTCGTAAAAAATTAGAAGTTCCAGTTGCGTTTTTACTTAACCTAAAATTGGAGGGCAGCTAGGCTTCCTCTCCCGCTCTTTTTTTTCTTAAAATCATTCGATCAAAATTAAGAGAAAGCCATTTAGCCAAAAAAAATTAATATGCCAATTTCGTTTCAATTATTCCTCTGTGGAAAGCCAAAATCAAAATATACATTGATTCAAAAACGTTCAGAAATTAAATAAAAAGCAATTTTTTTTGAATGAAAGTAAGGAGCGACATTAAAACTTAAAACGAACAGAAAGTACTTCGTATATGAAAGGGGCTGCTTCCTCATCAACGCCCCGCTCTTTACGCTAAAGTTTTTTACTGTTTTAAAAAGAAGAATTGAGAGAAAGAGTCAAACTATAGCGTAAAGAGCGAAGCGTTGATGACGAAGCAGCCCCTTTCATATACGAAGTAATTTCTGTTCGTTTTAAGTTTTAATGTCGCTCCTTACTTTCATTCAAAAAAACTTGTTTTTTTATTTAATCAGACTTTAGAGTAAATGGCGAGGATTGTACATGAGACAGTCCACCTAATTTCCAGAGTAACTTCTGTTCATTTTAGGCATCAACCTTGCCCTTTACTTTCAGTTGAAAAGGACTCCGTTTCTTCATTTGGCTATTCAATAAAACCAAATGGTTACTGACACCAAAGTAGAACGTGCAGTGGTGTTCAGAACAAGAAGGTGAGTTAATTTTACCTTAGCCGTCAATGGGCCCACATGATTTAACTTCATATTTGAGACATTTCAGATGAATAGTAATGGTAGGCAGGAGAGTAACTTTGCTTTATTATAAGGCTCACTTGATTTTACTTTCAGTGCTTGCGTTTGTAAATGTTGCAGTATGGCAGGAATTATGAAAAACGTTATACTTGAAGGTAAAAACAGATAAATAAAAAAAGTTCAATTTTTGTTATAATCTTAATTAAGACTTTGTTCTCAAAGCGTTAGTAAATATCGGTATATTCGAGGATGATAAATCTCTGTTATTTTTTGGACAATCCTGAATAAGGTATTAATAACTATAAGAAATCATGTAAAAGGGGAAAACTGAGTTTTTTAAGTGGAAATAATGAACTTCTTTATAACTAAAATATTTGTCATCATAATTTTGAATAAACTAAAAAAAATGAATATAATATAATGTAAAAGTCTGAATACAATTTAATTAAGTGGATTTTTCAATGTAATGAACAACGGGTATCAAAATATAAATGAACAGGGATTTTATTGCAAATGAAAACGGTCATTGTAAAAACCTCCAAGCTCTTTACGCTAGTTGGCTTTTTCCAATAAGACTTTTTGTTATTCGTATTGGTTTTAAACAATAAAATCTTTAGTTCGTTTTGAAGGTGAATCATTTACCAGAACATTTGTTATTAAAATTACTCTCAAATACCTATGGGTTATATATTTGTTATTTAATTAAATAATCAAATAATATATATTATATTACATAGTAGAAACATATGATACAATATAATAATTATCAAATCTATTGCACTGAAATAAAAAATTTTTTTAAATATAGAATCATAGCATCAAATTTATTATAATGTTTAAAAGACGACAAAAACTTTAGCCTAGAGTAGGAGATTGGGGTTTTAAAAATTTATGCTTTTATTTACATTAAACGCATTTAAATTAGCTTTAAACCTTTAGGAAAAAACTGTGTCTTTAAATATATTTTATTAATCTTAGACCCGATGAAAAGACAGGACAGACTTGTTGACACAAGGAGCTGTAGTAAGATTCTGTATGTTCAGGTCAAAAGATCAAAGATTTTTCTATTAGATAAATTCGGAATAATATTTTACGAGCTAGTAATTTCTTTGAAACCAAATTAACTTTATGAAACCAAATGTTCTACCTTACAACTGTAATCTCGACACATTTTTGGCATTTATTATCTTAGATAGCTATCAATGGTGGAAGTACTTATGCTGGTTTAGTTAAAGAAGTTTTGCTCAGTTATTCTCAGTTACTAAAACAGAAAAAATCATTTATAAGAAAATAAAACGAGTACTTTATAAATTTTAATACTGAAGTTAAAACCTCACTTATTCTTTACTACAGCTATTTCAAAGCTATCTTTAGTAATTTGATATTTTATAAAATCAAAACGGTAGTTTCAAATCTATTCTACTGTTTTAACTGATTATCAGCTAATTATTACTGTTATCAGCTAGTTTTTGAAGTTGCTTTCCTCCAAGCATGTCCTTGATTGTTTGTCTCTGTGAACACATATGTGTGTTTGTATTATCTTTCTTCATAAATAATTTGCTTAATACACAATTATAGAAAAATTTTGTGGATAATATTTGTAAGTGAGAAAATTTCGATTGAAATAGTAATATTATAAAAAGATTTCTGTTTGCTTTGCCTACTTACTAACAACTATTTGTTTTTTTTTATTTTAAAGAAATTAAGTAAGTGACACAAAAAATATCATGTTGATTTTTTGGAACACGTATTTTGGAACATTTAATTTGGCAGCCAGCATCACTACTTTATGAGCAATAGCCAAGTTAAATTAAGAATCTAAGGCATAGGCTATTTCTATTGAATGCTGCAAATTTTTTGTCAGATCCAAGTTTTATTTAAATAACAGGGAAATACAAAAATATAGTCCCGTTTTAATTCCTACTATCTGCAAAGAATTCAAACCCTAAAATATGGACGGAAATTCTTTGTTTCAACTTACGATTCGTAATCTGAATGTGTTCCGAAAAAGTATTTATGTTTAAAAAATAATCCTGATAGATGGCAGCTTTTACGAAGCGTGAAACCAACTTATTTCACTGAGCGAATTTACTTTTGTTAAGATGAAAAATATG
>NW_027063461.1:0-35192 GCF_032884065.1 Artemia franciscana | reverse complement strand
AGCAAGTCTGCTTCTGCGTTGCTCTGGTAGTTCCTCGGCATGCTTTCTTTTTTCACTTTCTCTTTTAGCAGCAAGTCTGCTTTCGCGTTGCTCTGGTAGTTCCTCGGCATGCTTTCTTTTTTCACATTCTCTTTTAGCAGCAAGTCTGCTTCTGCGTTGCTCTGGTAGTTCCTCGGCATGCTTTCTTTTTTCACATTCTCTTTTAGCAGCAAGTCTGCTTCTGCGTTGCTCTGGTAGTTCCTCGGCATGCTTTCTTTTTTCACTTTCTCTTTTAGCAGCAAGTCTGCTTTCGCGTTGCTCTGGTAGTTCCTCGGCATGCTTTCTTTTTTCACATTCTCTTTTAGCAGCAAGTCTGCTTCTGCGTTGCTCTGGTAGTTCCTCGGCATGCTTTCTTTTTTCACATTCTCTTTTAGCAGCAAGTCTGCTTCTGCGTTGCTCTGGTAGTTCCTCGGCATGCTTTCTTTTTTCACTTTCTCTTTTAGCAGCAAGTCTGCTTTCGCGTTGCTCTGGTAGTTCCTCGGCACGCTTTCTTTTCTGACTTTCTCTATCACCAGCAAGTTTTCTGGCATAGACTCTTTGAGCATCTTCATCAGTCATTATAAACTTAAGCATTAATAGAATTCTACACGAACATCCGTCTTATATAACTTGAATGACGTCACGCCTTCAAAGCAAAAATGATGCCTTCAAAGCAAAAATGATGGCAGCTAATTTCATGACGTCAGCCGAAACATGACGGCGAACATATGTCTTATATAACTTGAATGACGTCACCTTCAAAGCGAAAATGACGGCAACTAATTTCATGACGTCAGCCGAAACATGACGTCACCTGACACATCCATCCACACATCCATCCAAACATCCACAGACAGACAACTTATTTTTATATATATAGATATATATATATATATATATATATATATATATATATATATATATATATATATATATATATATAAATAAGTTGTCTGTGTGTGGATCTGTGGATGGATCAGGTGACGTCACCTGAAAAAACTGGATCAGGTGACAAAACTGAAAACTGAAAAAACTAAAAAAAGGCGAAAACTACAAAAAAAACTAAAAACTAATAAAAAAAATAAAAAAGCTAAAAAACTAAAAAAACTAAAAAAAGGTAAAAACTACAAAAAAAACTAAAAACTAATAAAAAAGCTAAAAAACTAAAAAACTAAAAAAAGGCAAAAACTACAAAAAAAAACTAAAAACTAATAAAAAAATAAAAAAGCTAAAAAACTAAAAAAAACTAAAAATAACTAAAAAAAGGTAAAAAACTAAAAAAACTAAAAACTAAAAAAAACTAAAAAAAAGGAAAAAACTGAAAAATAAGCTAAAATAAAGGTAAAAACCAATAAAAAACTAAAAAAAAAACTGAAAAAAACTAAAAAACGGCAAAAACTACAAAAAAAACTAAAAACTAATAAAAAAAGTAAAAAAGCTAAAAAACTAAAAAACTAAAAAAACTAAAAAAAGGTAAAAAACTAAAAAAAATAAAAATAAAAAAAACTAAAAAAAGGAAAAAACTGAAAAATAAGCTAAAATAAAGGTAAAAACCAATAAAAAACTAAAAAGAAAAAAAGGAAAAAACTAAAAAAAAATTTCATCTAAAAAACTAAAAAAAACTAAAAAAGGTAAAAACTAAAAGAACTAAAAAAGAAAAAAATAAATGACGACACTCAAAGGGAAAGCGACCAGGACAAAAGGAATGTTCGATTAGCAATCAACAAAGCACCGGGACAGAGGGAGTATAAATGACGACCAGGACATAAGTAAAAAAAAAACTAACAAAACTAAAAAGAAGGTAAAAACTACAAAAAAACTAAAAAGAAAAAAACTAAAAAAAGGCAAAAACTACAAAAAAAACTAAAAACTAATAAAAAAGCTAAAAAACTAAAAAAACTAAAAAAAGGCAAAAACTACAAAAAAAAACTAAAAACTAATAAAAAAAAATAAAAAAGCTAAAAAACTAAAAAAACTAAAAAAAAAAACTGAAAAAACTAAAAAAAGGCAAAAACTACAAAAAAAACTAAAAACTAATAAAAAAAGTAAAAAAGCTAAAAAACTAAAAAAACTAAAAAAACTAAAAAAAGGTAAAAAACTAAAAAAAACTAAAAAAAGGAAAAAACTGAAAAATAAGCTAAAATAAAGGTAAAAACCAATAAAAAACTAAAAAGAAAAAAAGGAAAAAACTAAAAAAAATTTTCATCTAAAAAACTAAAAAAAACTAAAAAAGGTAAAAACTAAAAGAACTAAAAAAGAAAAAAATAAATGACACTCAAAGAGAAAGCGACCAGGACAAAAGGAATGTTCGATTAGCAATCAACAAAGCACCGGGACACAGGGAGTATAAATGACGACCAGGACATAAGTAAAAAAAAAAAACTAACAAAACTAAGAAGAAGGTAAAAACTACAAAAAAAACTAAAAAGAAAAAAAAACTAAAAACTAATAAAAAAAACTAAAAAATCTAAAAATCTAAATAAACTAAAAAAGAAAAAAAAAGGAAAAAAATAAAGGAGAAAAACAAAACTAAAAAACGAATGTATATACAGACCGGGACACCGGGATACAAATGACGACCGGGACACAGGGAATATAAATGACGACCGGGACACAGGGACACAACTACAACGGGGACACCGGGGGAAACAGGGGGATATAAATGACGACCGCGACACCGGGACAGGGAATGGTCGATTAGCAATCACCATCAACAAAGCTCAAGGGCAATCATTAGAATCATGAGGTATAGATCTGAATACAGATTGTTTTCCCATGGACCATTATATGTTGCATGTTCAAGAGTCGGTAAACCTGACAATCTATTTATATGCAAAGACAATGGGACAGCAAAGAATGTTGTATATTCGCAAGTTTTACGTAGTTAAAACCATATATATATATATATATATATATATATATATATATATATATATATATATATATATATATATATATATATTCACAGGTAGGACATAGGGACACAACTACAATGGCGCGTAACTATTATGGCGCGTAACGACTTACGCGCGCGGGGGGGCTTGGGGGTGGCGCGAACGCCCCCACTAACTAGGTGTTGGGGTGGCGCGAAGCGCCACCCCAACAGCTAGTATATATATATATATATATATATATATATATATATATATATATATATATATATATATATATATATATATATATATATATATATATATATATATATATATATATATATATATATATATATATATATATATATATATATATATATATATATATATATATATATATATATATATATATATATATATATATATATATATATATATATATATATATATATATATATATATATATATATATATATATATATATATATATATATATATATATATATATATATATATATATATATATATATATATATATATATATATATTCACAGGTGGGACATAGGGACACAACTACAATGGCGCGTAACTAATATGGCGCGTAACGACTTACGCGTGCGGGGGGTTTGGGGGAAGGGCGAAGCGCCCCCACCAACTAGGTGTTGGGGTGGCGCGAAGCGCCATCTGAATATGGATTGTTTTCCCATGGACCATTATGCGTTGCATGTTCAAGAGTCGGCAAACCTGACAATCTATTTATATGCACAGACGATGGGACAGCAAAGAATGTTGTATATTCGCAAGTTTTACGTAGTTAAAAACATATATATATATATATATATATATATATATACATATATATATATATATATATATATATATATATATATATATATATATATATATATATATATATATATTCACAGGTGGGATATAGGGACATAACTACAATTGCGCGTAACTAATATGGCGCGTAACGACTTACGCGCGCGGGGGGGCTTGGGGGGCTCGAAGTGCCCCCACCAACTAGGTGTTGGGGTGGCGCGAAGCGCCACCCCAACAGATAGTATATATATATATAGATACTAGCTGTTGGGTTGGCGCTTCGCGCCCCCCCCAAGCCCCCCCGCGCTTGTAAGTTGTTACGCGCCATTTTAGTTACACACCATTGTAGTTGTGTCCCTGTGTCCCACCTGTGAATAGAGATAGATATATATATATGTTTTTAACTACGTAAAACATGCGAATGTACAACATTCTTCGCTGTCCCATTGTCTGTGCATATAAATAGATTGTCAGGTTTACCGACTCTTGAACATGCAACATATAATTGTCCATGGGAAAAAACAATCCGTATTCAGATCTATACCTCATTATTCTAATGATGTGTCCCTGTGTCCCGGTCGTCATTTATATTCCCTGTGTCCCGGTCGTCATTTATATTCCCTGTGTCCCGGTCGTCATTTGTGTCCCGGTCTGTAATTTCTATTCGAACAATCCCTGTGTCCCGGTCGTCATTTATATATCCCGCCTGTGTCTCCCCGGCGTCCCCGTTGTAGTTATGTTCCTATGTCCCGGTCGTCATTTATATTCCCTGTGTCCCGGTCGTGATTTGTGTCCGGGTGTCCCAGTCTGTAATTTCTCTTTGAGGTTCCCGGTTGTCATTTATATTCCCTGTGTCCCGGTCGTCATTTGTGTCCCGATATGTAATTTCGTTAGTTGACAAACATGACGTCAGTCGACAAACAACTTCATGACGTATACAGCTCAATCCTTATAATGACGTCAGTCGACAAACATGACGACAGTCGACACACAAACATGACGTCACTCGACACACACACACACACACACACAGACAACTTATTTTTATATATATAGATAGATAGATAGATTTTTCAAGTTACCAGTTTTTTATTCTTTAAAAAATTCAATCTCTTTAATACTGACGTCTTTTCAAAGATTTTTGATTATTCAAGCAAGCCGATTAACAGACAAAGTGTAACAGACATAACAGACAGACAACTTATTTATATATATATCGATGGATAGATTTTTCAAGTTACCAGTTTTTTACTCTTTAAGAAATTCAATCTCTTTTAATACTGTTGTCTTTTCAAAGATATTTGATTATTCAAGCAAGCCGATTAACAGACAAAGTGTAACAGACATAACCCACAGACAACTTATTTATATATATATAGATAGATTTTTCAAGTTACCAGTTTTTTACTCTTTAAGAAATTCATTCTCTTTTCATACTGTTGTCTTTTCAAAGATATTTGATTATTCAAGCAAGCCGATTAACAGACATAGTGTAACAGACATAACCCACAGACAACTTATTTTTATATATATATATATATATATATATATATATATATATATATATATATATATATATATATAGGTAGATTTTTCAAGTTACCAGTTTTTTACTCTTTAAGAAATTCAATCTCTTTTAATACTGTGTCTTTTCAAAGATATTTGATTATTCAAGCAAGCCGATTAACAGACAAAGTGTAACAGACATAATAGACAGACAACTTATTTTTATATATATATAGATAGATAGATTTTTCAAGTTACCAGTTTTTTACTCTTTAAGAAATTCAATCTCTTTTAATACTGTTGTCTTTTCAAAATGAAACCAGACTTGCTTCTAAAAGAGAAAGTGAAAAAAGAAGGCATGCCGAGGAACTACCAGAGCAACATGAAACCAGACTTGCTGCTAAAAGAGAAAGTGAAAAAAGAAGGCGTGCCGAGGAATCACAAGAACAGCAAGAAATCAGGCTTGCTGCTGATAGAGAAAGTAAGAAAAGAAAGCGTGCCGAGGAATCAGAGCAACCTGAAAGTTATCGCCAGGCATTCAGGTACAGCCCAGTCAATGATTATAGCTTGAAAGGATGTGTTGAAATCGGGACTATGTCTAAAATTGGTCCCTATTGCAAGGCCTTGAAATTCAATGGTGAAACAATGGGAATGTGTTGCGCCTCAGGAAAAGTTAAACTTCCTCTATTGGCTGAACCACCAGAGCCATTGAAGACTTTCCTTACTGGAACTACGTCAGAATCTAAGCGTTTTTTATCACAAATCAGAAAATATAACTCAAGTTTCCAAATGACGTCATTTGGAGCCCAAATCGAAAATCCAGATCAATTTATGTCTACTTTCAAAGTTTTGTTAGTTTTTTTTCTTTTTAGTTTTTTGCAGTTTATACCTTTTTTTAGTTTTTTTTAGTTTTTTAAGTTGTTTGTTTTTTACCCTTTTTTTTTAGTTTTTTAGCTTTTTTAGTTTTTTTAGTATTTTCTTTTTAGTTTTTTTTTGTAATTTTTATCTTTTTTTGTTTTTTTTCTTCTTTTGTATTAATGCTAAGGCCAAGGGTCGAACCTGGAACCTCTTGGACCTAGAACCTGGAACATAGCGCTTTACCAACTGAGCTACTGTATTTGTATCGGATTAACGACGCTTCTTGACTACTAAGGTCCCTGCGTCGGCCCTGTAGAGCATTCCTGCAGCATGGTTCGATCTCTGGGTCCCGTATTACCACTCTAAGGTCAAACCCACTGCGCCAACACAGGTAGTTATATAACTGAGCTACTTCGGCTTGAATACATTCGTTTTTGAATTGGTATGTGATAAAATAATTCAGACATCATATGCGGACTGTGACGTCACTCGACACGCAGACACACAGACAACTTATTTATATATATATACTAGCTGTTGGGGTGGCGCTTCGCGCCACCCCAACACCTAGTTCTTGGGGCGCTTTGCGCCCCCCCAAGCCCCCCCGCGCGCGTAAGTCGTTACGCGCCATATTAGTTACGCGCCATTGTAGTTGTGTCCCTGTGTCCCACCTCTGAATATAGATAGATTTATATATGTGTTTCAAACTACGTAAAAATTGCGAATATACAACATTCTTGGCTTTCCCGAGGAATAAGAACAGCCTCACCCTCATAAGGCCCTGTCAAGATTGTGGCCTCTATTAGGTTTTCCTTTGTTTTTTTTACGGCAAGTCGCGTACCATTGCAAAGCTTTGGTGGGTTGATATTTCTTAAAAGTATTATTGGTACGCCTATTTTTAGTTGTAGCACGTGTGGTGGAAACCCTGAAGGATCTATGGAATTTAAAAATTCAGATGGATAATTAACCGCTTCATTTGGTTCCAAAATACAAATTAACTGCGTAAAACTCGCGAATATACAACATTCTCCGCTGTCCAATTGTCGCTGCATATAAATAGATTGTCAGGTTTACCAACCCTCGAACATGCAACGTACAATTGTCCATGGGAAAAACAATCAGTATTAAGATCTATACAACATTTTTCTAATGATTGACCTTGAGCTTTGTTAATGGTGATTGCAAATGCTAATCGAATTGGGAATTGCAATCTTCTAAATTGAAAAGGCAGATCCGTTGGAATCATGGGAATGCGAGGAATAAGGACTGCCAGGTCTCGAATCTTGGTCAAAACAATATTGTTGATTTCGTGGACGTCTATATTTTTGGGTGCGAGAATCGCTCTTTCACTTAGCCATTTATTATTTATATAATTTTTTAGAATATTCGGAAATACTTTTTCAATCAATTCATTTTTGGACGTCAATAAATTACAGAAATCAGAATTCATGTAAATTATTCATGTAATGTAAATTACAGAATTCATTTTGGTCCTGAAATTGAGTCTACTGGGAGCTTTGCGTTTCCCATTGCCAGCAATTGATCTGAAAATGTTTGACCAGAGTCATCGTTTTGCAATCGGACACGCATATTTGTAGTTAATTTTAATGTTTTTACGTGTGCCCATAAATTAAAATTTTTCAGGCAAGCATTCATTTCGTCTGCAGGAGTTGATCTAGGTATTATAGGTAATGTTTGCCTGAAATCTCCCGCAAGCAATATTAATGTGCTGCCAAAGGGTTTCGACTTCTTGAATGACGTCACCGTCAAAGGAAAAATGACGACAACTAATTTCATGACGTCAGTCAACACAGAAACATGACGTCACCTGATCCACAGACAGACAGACAACTTATTTTTATATATATAGATAATAGCTGTTGGGGTGGCGCTTCGCGCCACCCCAACACCTAGTTGGTGGAGAGCTTCGCGCCCCCCCAAGCCCCCCCGCGTGCTTAAGTCGTTACGAGCCATATTAGTTATGCGCCATTGTAGTTGAGTCCCTGTGTCCCACCTGTGAATATAGATAGATTTATATATGTGTTTCAAACTACGTAAAAATTGCGAATAAACAACATTCTTGGCTTTCCCATTGTCTGTGCATATACAAAGCCGTATGTACTAATAATGACGTCATATGCAAACGCTCTTTTTACAAACAAACAAACATGCATCCACACAACTCGTTTTTATATAGATAGATAGATAGATAGATACAATACAAATTAACTGCGTAAAACTTGCGAATATACAAAATTCTTCGCTGTCCAATTGTCGCTGCATATAAATACATTGTCAGGTTTACCGACCCTCGAACATGCAACGTACAATTGTCCATGCGAAAAACAATCAGTATTAAGATCTACACCACATTTTTCTAATGATTGACCTTGAGCTTTGTTAGTGGTGATTGCAAACACTAATCGAATTGGGAATTGCAATCTTTTAAATTGAAAAAGCAGATCCGTTGGAATCATGGGAATGCGAGGAATAAGAACAGCCTCACCCTCATAAGGCCCTGTCAAGATTGTGGCCTCTATTAGGTTTTCCATTGTTTTTTTACGGCAAGTCGCGTGCCATTGCAAAGCTTTGGTGGGTTGATATTTCTTAAAAGTATTATTGGTACGCCTATTTTTAGTTGTAGCACGTGTGGTGGAAACCCTGAAGGATCTATGGAATTTAAAAATTCAGATGGATAATTAACCGCTTCATTTGGTTCTAAAACTGTGTCGACTGACTTGTAAAGGACTGCCTGGTCTCGAATCTTGGTCAAAACAATATTGTTGATTTCGTGGACGTCTATATTTTTGGGTGCGAGAATCGCTCTTTCACTTAGCCATTTATTATTTTTATAATTTTCTAGAATATTCGGAAATACTTTTTCAATCAATTCATTTTTGGACGTCACTAAATTACAGAAATCAGCAGGTAGTTGTATACGTCCTGAAATTGAGTCTACTGTTTGACCAGAGTCATCGTTTTGCAATCGGACACGCATATTTGTAATTAATTTTAATATTTTTACGTGTGCCCATAAATTAGAGTTTTTTAGGCAAGCATTCATTTCGTCTGCAGGAGTTAAACTACGTAAAAATTGCGAATATACAACATTCTTGGCTTTCCCATTGTCTCTGCATATACAAAGCCGTATGTACTAATAATGACATCATATGCAAACGCTCTTTTTACAAACAAACAAACATGCATACACACAACTCGTTTTTATACAGATAGATAGATAGATAGATACAATACAAATTAACTGCGTAAAACTTGCGAATATACAACATTCTTCGCTGTCCAATTGTCGCTGCATATAAATAGATTGTCAGGTTTACCGATCCTCGAACATTCAACGTACAATTGTCCATGGGAAAAACAATCAGTATTAAGATCTATACCACATTTTTCTAATGATTGACCTTGAGCTTTGTTACTGGTGATTGAAAATGCTAATCGAATTGGGAATTGCAATCTTTTAAATTGAAAAGGCAGATCCGTTGGAATCATGGGAATGCGAGGAATAAGAACAGCCTCACCCTCAAAAGGCCCTGTCAAGATTGTGGCCTCTATTAGGTTTTCCATTGTTTTTTTACGGCAAGTCGAGTGCCATTGCAAAGCTTTGGTGGGTTTATATTTCTTAAAAGTATTATTGGTACGCCTATTTTTAGTTGTAGCACGTGTGATGGAAACCCTGAAAGATCTATGGAATTTAAAAATTCAGATGGATAATTAACCGCTTCATTTGGTTCCAAAACTGTGTCGATTGACTTGTAAAGGACTGCCTGGTCTCGAATCTTGGTCAAAACAATATTGTTGATTTCGTGGACGTCTATATTTTTGGGTGCGAGAATCGCTCTTTCACTTAGCCATTTATTATTTTTATAATTTTTTAGAATATTCGGAAATACTTTTTCAATCAATTCATTTTTGGACGTCACTAAATTACAGAAATCAGCAGGTAGTTGTATACGTCCTGAAATTGAGTCTACTGGGAGCTTTCCGTTTCCAATTGTCAGCAATTGATATGAAAATGTTTGACCAGAGTCATCGTTTTGCAATCGGACACGAATATTTGTAGTTAATTTTAATATTTTTACGTGTGCCCATAAATTAGAATTTTTCAGGCAAGCATTCATTCGTCTTCAATGGCTCTGGTGGTGCAGCCAATAGAGGAAGTTTAACTTTTCCTGAGGCGCAACACATTCCCATTGTTTCACCATTGAATTTCAAGGCCTTGCAATAGGGACAAATTTTAGACATTGTCCCGATTTGAACACATCTACTCAAGCTATAATCATCGACTGGGTTGTACCTGAATGCCAGGCGATAACTTTCAGGTTGCTCTGATTCCTCGGCACGCTTTCTTTTCTTACTTTCTCTATCAGCAGCAAGCCTGATTTCTTGCTGTTCTTGTGATTCCTCGGCACGCTTTCTTTTCTTACTTTCTCTATCAGCAGCAAGCCTGATTTCTTGATGTTCTTGTAATTCCTCGGCACGCCTTCTTTTTTCACTTTCTCTTTTAGCAGCAAGTCTGCTTCCGCGTTGCTCTGGTAGTTCCTCGGCACGCTTTCTGTTTTTTTTTTCTCTATCAGCCTCAAGCCTGTTTCCTTGCTGTTCTTTTGATTCCTCGGCACGCTTTCTGTTCTTTCTTTCTCTATCAGCCTCAAGCCTGTTTCCTTGCTGTGCTTTTGATTCCTCGGCACGCTTTCTGTTCTTTCTTTCTCTATCAGCCTCAAGCCTGTTTCCTTGCTGTTCTTTTGATTCCTCGGCACGCTTTCTTTTCTGACTTTCTCTATCAGCAGCAAGTTTTTTGGCATAGACTCTTTGAGCATCTTCATCGGCTTTTGCCATGGTAAGTTCATCAGTCATTGTAAACTTAAACATTTCTACGTGAACATATGAACATATGTCATACATATGATTTCTACGTGAACATATGTCTTAAATATCTTGAATGACGTCACCGTCAAATCAAAAATGACGACAACTAATTTCATGACGTCAGTCAACACAGAAACATGACGTCACCCGATCCACAGACAGACCCACAGACAGACAACTTATTTTATATATATAGATATATATATATATATATACAAGCTGTTGGGGTGGCGCTTTGCGCCACCCCAACACCTAGTTGGTGGGGCGCTTCGCGCCCCCCCCAAGCCCCCCAGCGCGCGTAAGTCGTTACGCGCCATATTAGTTACGCGCCATTGTAGTTGTGTCCCTGTGTCCCATCTGTGAATATAGATAGATTTATGTATGTGTTTCAAACTACGTAAAAATTGCGAATATACAACATTTTTGGCTTTCCCATTGTCTGTGCATATACAAAGCCGTATGTACTAATAATGACGTCATATGCAAACGCTGTTTTTACAAACAAACAAACATGCATACACACAACTCGTTTTTATATAGATAGATAGATAGATAGATACAATACAAATTAACTGCGTAAAACTTGCGAATATACAACATTCTTCGCTGTCCAATTGTCGCTGCATATAAATAGATTGTCAGGTTTACCGACCCTCGAACATGCAACGTACAATTGTCCATTAATTTTTTAGAATATTCGGAAATACTTTTTCAATCAACTCATTTTTGGACGTCACTAAATTACAGAAATCAGCAGGTAGTTGTATACGTCCTGAAATTGAGTCTACTGGGAGCTTTCCGTTTCCAATTGCCAGCAATTGATCTGAAAATGTTTGACCAGAGTCATCGTTTTGCAATCGGACACGCATATTTGTAGTTAATTTTAATATTTTTACGTGTGCCCATAAATTAGAATTTTTCAGGCAAGCATTCATTTCGTCTGCAGGAGTTGATCTAGGTATTATAGGTAATGTTTGCCTGAAATCTCCCACAAGCAATATTATGATGCTGCCAAAGGGTTTCGACTTCCCTCTCAAATCTTTGAAGCATTGATCCAGAGCCTCGAGCGATTTTTTATGTGCCATTGTGCACTCATCCCAAATAATAAGTTTGCATTGCTGCAATACTTTACCCATCCCAGATGATTTGGAAATATTGCACGTGGGAGTTTCTGTAGAATGTAAATTCAGATTCAATTTCAAAGCGGAATGAGCAGTTCTTCCACCAGGCAGCAATGTTTTGGCTATTTCGGACGACGCACTTGCCAACGCTATATCATTTTTTGATCAAATTGATGCCAGAATTAGTTTTATCACAAACGTTTTACCAGTACCTCCTGGCGCATCCAAAAAGAAAATTTCTCCAACGTTGTTATCGACACAATGCATTATCGTATCATAAATGTCTTTTAGTTCCGACGTTAACTTGGAAATGTTATTTTGTACATACGACAATAGATCACTCGTACTGTAACTTTGTTCACGATCCAATTCTACACATGTCGAAACAGCAGCGATACGGTTAGGTGAAGGCATTCCCGAATCCTGAAGAAGTTTGTTTGCCATACGTACGCACAAATCTTCTATAATAACTAAAGTGTAGTTATAAATTTCTGATGTAAAATCAAAAGTCATATCTGACGTCACTAGCTGTTTTCGATGGAGTATATCTTCGGACATTTTTGACTTATATTTTCCCATAACTCTGTATTAGCTGATGGAGAGCAAGTTATTAAAATGATGCCAAACAATGCACGAATTTGACTTGGGGTAGACGTTTCGCACGCGTCATTGATGCAGTTATCCCAGTGTTGGTCATTCTCCAATAAATTCAGAGCTTGGCATGCACTACGGTAAGTGTCATGTATAGTACCGTTTACAGTTCTCAAATACTCAAAGGATGTCGGACCGGGTACATTCACCAAAAGCAGGCGTAGAAAGAAGCATTCATGTTGATTGGGGTGAACGGTGTAGAGTCTTCCTATCGTGATATCTTTGAAGATGGTAGGTTGGCCTCGCCTGAGAATGGTAGAAGGGACCCTGCTCTATGATAAATTTGCCCTTTTACTTTGAAAGTAGACATAAATTAATCTGGATTTTTGATTTGGGCTCCAAACGACGTAATTTGGAAACATGAGTTGTATTTTCTGATTTTTGACAAAAAACGCTTAGATTCTGACGTAGTTCCAGTAAGGAAAGTCTTCAATGGCTCTGGTGGTGCAGCCAATAGAGGAAGTTTATCTTTTCCTGAGGCGCAACACATTCCCATTGTTTCACCATTGAATTTCAAGGCCTTGCAATAGGGACAAATTTAAGACATTGTCCCGATTTGAACACATCTACTCAAGCTATAATCATCGACTGGGCTGTACCTGAATGCCAGGCGATAACTTTCAGGTTGCTCTGATTCCTCGGCACGCTTTCTTTTCTTACTTTCTCTATCAGCAGCAAGCCTGATTTCTTGCTGTTCTAGTGATTCCTCGGCACGCCTTCTTTTTTCACTTTCTCTTTTAGCAGCAAGTCTGCTTTCACGTTGCTCTGGTAGTTCCTCGGCACGATTTCTGTTCTTTCTATCTCTATCAGCCTCAAGCCTGTTCCCTTGCTGTTCTTTTGATTTCTCGGCACGATTTCTGTTTTTTCTTTCTCTATCAGCCTTAAGCCTGTTTCCTTGCTGTTCTTTTGATTCCTCGGCACGCTTTCTTTTCTGACTTTCTCTATCAGCAGCAAGTTTTTTGGCATAGACTCTTTGAGCATCTTCATCGGCTTTTGCCATTGTAAGTTCATCAGTCATTTTAAACTTAAACATTACTGAATATAGATTCGGTCGTTATTTGTGTCCCGGTGTCCCTGTCTGTAATTTCTCTTTGAGTGTCTCGGTCGTCATTTATATTCCCTGTTTCCTGGTGTCCTGGTCGTCATTTGTGTCCCGGTGTTCCGGTCTGTAATTTCATCAGTTGACAAACATGACGTCCTCATAACAAACATGACGATAACTAACTTCATGACGACATACAGCTCAATCCTAATGATGTCAGTCGACAGACAGACAAACAACTTATTTTTATATATATAATTTTTATATATATAGATATAAATAAGTTGTTTGTTTGTGTGTCTCTCTGTCTGTCCGCATATGACGTCTGAATTATTTCATCATATACCAATTCAAAAACGAATGTATTCAAGCGAAGTAGCTGAGTTGGTAAAGCTTTATTTTCCAGGTTCTAGGTCCGAGAGGTTCCAGGTTCGAACCTTGGCTTTAGCATTGATATAAAAGAATAAAAAAAAACTAAAAAAAGTTTTTAAATGGTAAAAAATAAGTTTTTGCAGATGTAGGTGACTTGTATTATTTTGATATAGTCAGAATGGGAAAGAAAGCTAAGGTTGTACATGAAAATGAAGTTTATTCTATTTTAAATATATTTATATTAAAAAAAGACGCTAGAAATGGCAATTTCCTTTCAAATTAGTTATTGAACAACACTTGGTGATGTTCCAGTGCTCAGCTATCTTGGCAAAACAAGAAAAAAAGGTGCCGTTGATGCACAATATAGTAGTTCAAGCAACTTACCTTGTTTTTCAAGCTAATAGATATTCCTCACCATTCAAGCCAAGGGACGATAAGTTTTCATATTTAGGGATTTCGGACAAGGTGGCTCTAATAGTGTTCTTCTTGTTTTGAACTGACAGTTTTTTTAGGAGTTTTAGGCTATTATATTTCTTGATATTGGACGTGATTTTCTCTTACTAGGGTACAAGCTACCACTGTAAACCAGATGTTGATGATAATGATAATGAGCAATTTTCTTGTTTCTAAATTCAATAGATTTTCTTTGTTGTTCAAGGCAAGGAGTTGTAAATTTCCATTACACAGATTTCAGACAAGGCGGTTCTAATAATGTATTTTGTAGTTATTTCTAACACTATTTTGTCGAACTTTTGTGCTGTTTGATTTCTGAACATGAAACGTGCTCGTCTCTAACTATGTAGCCGCTACCACTGCAACGATTAAGTTTGTTAAAGTTAATAGTTGTGCACAAACTTTCTAGCTAACACCCATACACATTCTTACTTGTGTCCA
Organism: Artemia franciscana; assembly: GCF_032884065.1. Taxonomy (NCBI): domain Eukaryota; kingdom Metazoa; phylum Arthropoda; class Branchiopoda; order Anostraca; family Artemiidae; genus Artemia; species Artemia franciscana. Next base: position 20,148 of record NW_027063461.1, on the reverse strand, counting down.
AAATGCTACAGACTTTTGAACCAACTTGATTTTATGACGCAGCTCACAGTCATTTGTAAAACATCGAACACATTTAAGAATTTTCTTATAAAGAAAACAAGAGGCAACAATTATGAAAAATGGAAAAAAATCGGCAGCTTTCGTTGATTATTAGCCTTTCGTCGATCTGCTTGTCTTAGCCTTTGTTGACAGCAACCAAATTTTATACTCTTGTTTCTTAGGAATAGAACTATAGGTAAAAAGTTTGTAATATCTTTAATATTTACAATATTTAGTTAGAATATGGCTTTTCAAAAAGGGAAGCAACCTACAAAAGGTCAGAAGCAAATTGCAGAAGAAAATGTAGACACGTTGATACGTTATAGGAATATGATTTTAGGTACTAATGTAGTCTTCTTTGTTGTACATTCTATATTTTATCCAAGGATTAGCTATGGAGACATTATTTTGTTTGGAATGGTTGCTGCTATATATATTTGTTGTTTCCAATTCATGAGGTATATTGCTAGACCCACTTTTGGAGAAAATGGACAATTATTTGATGCCAGCGTGGATCTCAATATGCACAGTGGAGTTGGAGAGCATGTGAAGGACATATTAATTTGGACATGTGTTTGTCAAGTGCTATCCCTAATTTCCAGTTACTTTTGGTTCCTTCTTGTGCTAATTCCTGGTCGTTTTGGCTGGATGGCATGGCGGAGTATTATATCACCATAATTTTTTCAACAAGCACCAGTTGAAGAAGTTAGTGAAAAGAAGTAGAGGAAGCTAGAAAGAAAAATGATGCGGAAATGAAGTTGTGTTTTCAATCTTTTTGAATTATTGAGGGTTTTTATAAAGGACTTAGTGCGTATGAGAATCTTTTATTACTAATTTTAAGGGAATTCTTTTTTTAAGCTTTAGTGAAAACAAAATGATGACTTTTCAACAATAATGAACTGTATGTGAAAAGTTCAAACAGTGGGATTTGTAGTAGTTGCACTAGGTTTTCTACAGACACTTGCTGAGCCAAACCCTGTGAATTTTCATTTTAATCCTGTTGTCGCAAACATCTATGCTCTAAAATATTCTGAAGTTGATTTGGTAGCTCTTAAGCCTGATTTGAAAACAAATCTGATACCTCTTTTTAATAGGAATGTAAAATAGCTATATGACTATCTAACCGCCGAGTACCATACTAAACACAATGGATTAAATCAGGTAATTTTATGCGACAAAATACTAAAAAAAATGGACGAAGCTAAACTTGACTTAAAAGATTTGATAGTGTGGTTTGGGGACAAAGAAAATGAGTTGCGTGGGAACGAGAACATTGTTCTAACTCTTTCTTGGAATTTAGTACCTAATATTGGATTTCTTCCAAGATATTCTGGCACAGGAGCCAATGTCATCAATTTTCCATTCAATTATAAGGTAGCTTCAAAATTACAAGATAGGAGAATAATAGGCAAAATAAAACAACATTACAATAATGGAATTCTACAAAGATTGGAAGAAAGTGAGGGAGATTAAGAAGGCATGAAAGTATGAATTTGGAAGGTGTCAAACTATGGCTGTTAATAAAACTGACCATGATCCAGAAGATACAGCCAGACAGCATATGCTGAAATGTATTCAACTATATGTTGTAGATAACGTCTTAACGGGCAGTATGGTTTTATGCAGAAGAGAAACTTATATAGGTCTTTTGGCTTGAACAACAAAGTAAATATGTTGGCTTGAAAAGCAAAAAGTGGCTGCGACTATGATATTCTGCAAATACGGCATCTTTTGACTTTTTTTTTTAAATAGCAGGGCACTGGAAATTTGCAGAAAGCTCTTTGATAGCTCGTCTGAAAGAAAATAGCCACATCTAGTGCCCTTTGTAATCAATTTTTTTTAATATAATCGATTTATTATCATAAACTGCATTTTTCTGTAACACTGTAGTAGCTTATCTATCTATCTATATATATAAAAATAAGTTGTCTGTGTGTGTGTGTGTCTGTCGAGTGACGTCATGTTTGTGTGTCGACTGACGTCATGTTTGTCGGCTGACTTCATTTTAAGGATTGAGCTGTATGCGTAATGAAGTTGTTTGTCGACTGACGTCATGTTTGTCGACTGATGAAACTACATACCGGGACACCGGGACACAAATGACGACCGGGACACAGGGAATATAAATGACGACCGGGACACAGGGACACAACTACAACGGGGACGCCGGGGGCACAGGCGGGATATATAAATGACGACCGGGACACAGGGATTGTTCGAATAGATATTACAGACCGAGACACCGGGACACAAATGACGACCGGGACACCGGGATACAGGGAATATAAATGACGACCGGGACACTCAGAGAGAAATTACAAACTGGGACACCGGGACACAAATGACGACCGGGACACAGGGAATATAAATGACGACCGGGACACAGGGACACGTCATTAGAATAATGAGGTATAGATCTGAATACGGATTGTTTTTCCCATGGGTAATTATATGTTGTATGTTCAAGAGTCAGTAAACCTGACAATCTATTTATATGCATAGACAATGAGACAGCGAAGAATGTTATATATTCTCATGTTTTACGTAGTTAAAAACATATATATATATATATATATATATATATATATATATATATATATATATATATATATATATATATATATATATATATATATATATATATATATATATATATATATATATATATATATATATATATCTATATATATAAAAATAAGTTGTCTGTCTGTCTGTGGATGGATCAGGTGACGTCATGTTTCGGCTGACGTCATGAAATTAGTTGTCGTCATTTTTGCTATGACGGTGACGTCATTAAAGATATTTAAGACATATATGTTCACGTAGAAATCTATTAATGTTTAAGTTTAAAATGACTGATGAACTTACAATGGCAAAAGCCGATGAAGATGCTCAAAGAGTCTATGCCAAAAAACTTGCTGCTGATAGAGAAAGTCAGAAAAGAAAGCGTGCCGAGGAATCAAAAGAACAGCAACGAAACAGGCTTGAGGCTAAAGAACGCAAAACCGCGCAGTTAGATAAAGATCCACCTGGACAGCGAGAGTCAAAACATATCAAAACTAAAAATGATAGCGATGATGATTGGGTTTGGGATTTTGACTTGGATAAGGTCATCAATGCCTACCAGATTTTAGTTAAAAAAAACAAAGGTTCGGCGATATGTATTTCATAGTAAAGCTGAAAAATAAAGAAGAAAAAGAAAACTGAAAAAAGAAAAAATGTAAAAAACATGACGACCGGGACACAGGGAATATAAATGACGACCAGGACACGCTGAAAAATAAAGAAGAAAAAGAAAACTAAAAAAAGAAAAAATGTAAAAAACTAAAAAATACTAAAAAGAAAAAACACTCAAAGAGAAATTACAGACCGGGACAGAGGGAATATAAATAACGACCGGGACACTCAAAGAGAAATTACAGACTGGGATACCGGGACACAAATGACGACCGGGAGGCTCCAGGTTTGAACCTTGGCTTTAGCATTAATACAAAAGAAGAAAAAAACTAAAAAAGGTAAAAACTACAAAAAAACTAAAAAGAAAATATATATATATATATATATATATATATATATATATATATATATATATATATATATATATATATATATATATATATATTATATATATATATATATATATATATATATATATATATATATATATATATATATATATATATATATATATATATATATATATATAAATAAGTTGTCTGTCTCTGTAACGATGACTCTGGTCAAACATTTTCAACGGAAAGCTCCCAGTAGTGGGAAATTCGCAATTTTTACGTAGTTTGAAACACATATATAAATCTATCTATATTCACAGGTGGGACACAGGGACACAACTACAATGGCGCGTAACTAATATTGCGTGTAACGACTTACGCGCGCGGGGGGGCTTGGGGGGCGCGAAGCGCCCCACCAACTAGGTGTTGGGGTGGCGCGAAGCGCCACCCCAACAGCTAGTATATATATATATATATATATATATATACTAGCTGTTGGGGTGGCGCTTCGCGCCACCCCAACACCTAGTTGGTGTAAAGGACTTGTAAAGGACTGCCTGGTCTTGAATCTTGGTCAAAACAATATTGTTGATTTCGTGGACGTCTATATTTTTGGGTGCGAGAATCGCTCTTTCACTTAGCCATTTATTATTTTTATACTTTTTTAGAATATTCGGAAATACTTTTTCAATCAATTCATTTTTGGACGTCACTAAATTACAGAAATCAGCAGGTAGTTGTATACGTCCTGAAATTGAGTCTACTGGGAGCTTTCCGTTTCCCATTGCCAGCAATTGATCTGAAAATGTTTGACCAGAGTCATCGTTTTGCAATCGGACACGCATATTTGTAGTTCATTTTAATGTTTTTACGTGTGCCCATAAATTAGAATTTTTCAGGCAAGCATTCATTTCGTCTGCAGAAGTTGATCTAGGTATTATAGGTAATGTTTGCCTGAAATCTCCCGCAAGCAATATTAAGGTGCTGCCAAAGAGTTTCGACTTCCCTCGCAAATCTTTCAAGCATTGATCCAGAGCCTTGAGCGATTTTTTGTGTGCCATTGTGCACTCATCCCAAATAATAAGTTTGCATTGCTGCAATACTTTACCCATCCCAGATGATTTGGAAATATTGCACGTGGGAGTTTCTGTAGAATGCAAGTTCAGAGGCAATTTCAAAGCGGAATGAGCAGTTCTTCCACCAGGCAGAAATGTTGCGGCTATTCCGGACGAAGCAATTGCCAACGCTATATCATTTTTTGATCGAATTGATGCCAGAATCAGTTTTATCACAAACGTTTTACCAGTACCTCCTGGCGCATCCAAAAAGAAAATTTCTCCAACGTTGTTATCGACACAATGCATTATCGTATCATAAATGTCTTTTTGTTCCGACGTTAACTTGGAAATGTTATTTTGTACATACGACAATAGATCACTCGTACTGTAACTTTGTTCACGATCCAATTCTACACATGTCGAAACAGCAGCGATACGGTTAGGTGAAGGCATTCCCAAATCCTGAAGAGGTTTGTTTGCCATACTTACGCACAAATCTTCTATAACCACTAAAGTGTAGTTATAAATTTCTGATGTAAAATCAAAAGTCATATCTGACGTCTGTAACTGTTTTCAATGAAGTATATCTTCGGACATTTTTGACTTATATTTTTCCCATAACTCTGTAGGAGCTGATGGAGAGCAAGTTGTTAAAATGATGCCAAACAATGCACGAATTTGACTTGGGGTTGACGTTTCGCACGCGTCATTGATGCAGTTATCCCAGTGTTGGTCACTTTCTCTATCAGCAGCAAGCCTGATTTCTTGCTGTTCTTGTAATTCCTCGGCACGCCTTCTTTTTTCACATTCTCTTTTAGCAGCAAGTCTGCTTCCGCGTTGCTCTGGTAGTTCCTCGGCATGCTTTCTGTTCTTTCTTTCTCTATCAGCCTCAAGCCTGTTTCCCTGCTGTTCTTTTGATTCCTCGGCACGCCTTCTTTTTTCACTTTCTCTTTTAGCAGCAAGTCTGCTTTCGCGTTGCTCTGGTAGTTCCTCGGCACGCTTTCTTTTCTGACTTTCTCTATCAGCAGCAAGTTTTTTGGCATAGACTCTTTGAGCATCTTGATCAGTCATTGTAAACTTAAACATTAATAGATTTCTACGTGAACATATGTCTTATATAACTTGAATGACGTCACCGTCAAAGCAAAAATGACGGCAACTAATTTCATGACGTCGAGAAATTTTTATATAGATAGATAGATAGATAGATACAATACAAATTAACTGCGTAAAACTTGCGAATATACAACATTCTTCGCTGTCCAATTGTCGCTGCATATAAATAGATTGTCAGGTTTACCGATCCTCGAACATTCAACGTACAATTGTCCATGGGAAAAACAATCAGTATTAAGATCTATACCACATTTTTCTAATGATTGACCTTGAGCTTTGTTAATGGTGATTGCAAATGCTAATCGAATTGGGAATTGCAATCTTTTAAATTGAAAAGGCAGATCCGTTGGAATCATGGGAATACGAGGAATAAGAACAGCCTCACCCTCAAAAGGCCCTGTCAAGATTGTGGCCTCTATTAGGTTTTCCATTGTTTTTTTACGGCAAGTCGAGTGCCATTGCAAAGCTTTGGTGGGTTTATATTTCCTAAAAGTATTATTGGTACGCCTATTTTTAGTTGTAGCACGTGTGATGGAAACCCTGAAAGATCTATGGAATTTAAAAATTCAGATGGATAATTAACCGCTTCATTTGGTTCCAAAACTGTGTCGATTGACTTGTAAAGGACTGCCTGGTCTCGAATCTTGGTCAAAACAATATTGTTGATTTCGTGGACGTCTATATTTTTGGGTGCGAGAATCGCTCTTTCACTTAGCCATTTATTATTTTTATAATTTTTTAGAATATTCGGAAATACTTTTTCAATCAATTCATTTTTGGACGTCACTAAATTACAGAAATCAGCAGGTAGTTGTATACGTCCTGAAATTGAGTCTACTGGGAGCTTTCCGTTTCCAATTGTCAGCAATTGATATGAAAATGTTTGACCAGAGTCATCGTTTTGCAATCGGACAAGAATATTTGTAGTTAATTTTAATATTTTTACGTGTGCCCATAAATTAGAATTTTTCAGGCAAGCATTCATTCGTCTTCAATGGCTCTGGTGGTGCAGCCAATAGAGGAAGTTTAACTTTTCCTGAGGCGCAACACATTCCCATTGTTTCACCATTGAATTTCAAGGCCTTGCAATAGGGACAAATTTTAGACATTGTCCCGATTGGAACACATCTACTCAAGCTATAATCATCGACTGGGTTGTACCTGAATGCCAGGCGATAACTTTCAGGTTGCTCTGATTCCTCGGCACGCTTTCTTTTCTTACTTTCTCTATCAGCAGCAAGCCTGATTTCTTGCTGTTCTTGTGATTCCTCGGCACGCTTTCTTTTCTTACTTTCTCTATCAGCAGCAAGCCTGATTTCTTGATGTTCTTGTAATTCCTCGGCACGCCTTCTTTTTTCACTTTCTCTTTTAGCAGCAAGTCTGCTTCCGCGTTGCTCTGGTAGTTCCTCGGCACGCTTTCTGTTTTTTTTCTCTATCAGCCTCAAGCCTGTTTCCTTGCTGTTCTTTTGATTCCTCGGCACGCTTTCTGTTCTTTCTTTCTCTATCAGCCTCAAGCCTGTTTCCTTGCTGTGCTTTTGATTCCTCGGCACGCTTTCTGTTCTTTCTTTCTCTATCAGCCTCAAGCCTGTTTCCTTGCTGTTCTTTTGATTCCTCGGCACGCTTTCTTTTCTGACTTTCTCTATCAGCAGCAAGTTTTTTGGCATAGACTCTTTGAGCATCTTCATCGGCTTTTGCCATGGTAAGTTCATCAGTCATTGTAAACTTAAACATTTCTACGTGAACATATGAACATATGTCATACATATGATTTCTACGTGAACATATGTCTTAAATATCTTGAATGACGTCACCGTCAAATCAAAAATGACGACAACTAATTTCATGACGTCAGTCAACACAGAAACATGACGTCACCTGATCCACAGACAGACCCACAGACAGAAAACTTATTTTTATATATATAGATATATATATATATATATACAAGCTGTTGGGGTGGCGCTTTGCGCCACCCCAACACCTAGTTGGTGGGGCGCTTCGCGCCCCCCCCCAAGCCCCCCAGCGCGCGTAAGTCGTTACGCGCCATATTAGTTACGCGCCATTGTAGTTGTGTCCCTGTGTCCCATCTGTGAATATAGATAGATTTATGTATGTGTTTCAAACTACGTAAAAATTGCGAATATACAACATTCTTGGCTTTCCCATTGTCTGTGCATATACAAAGCCGTATGTACTAATAATGACGTCATATGCAAACGCTGTTTTTACAAACAAACAAACATGCATACACACAACTCGTTTTTATATAGATAGATAGATAGATAGATACAATACAAATTAACTGCGTAAAACTTGCGAATATACAACATTCTTCGCTGTCCAATTGTCGCTGCATATAAATAGATTGTCAGGTTTACCGACCCTCGAACATGCAACGTACAATTGTCCATTAATTTTTTAGAATATTCGGAAATACTTTTTCAATCAACTCATTTTTGAACGTCACTAAATTACAGAAATCAGCAGGTAGTTGTATACGTCCTGAAATTGAGTCTACTGGGAGCTTTCCGTTTCCAATTGCCAGCAATTGATCTGAAAATGTTTGACCAGAGTCATCGTTTTGCAATCGGACACGCATATTTGTAGTTAATTTTAATATTTTTACGTGTGCCCATAAATTAGAATTTTTCAGGCAAGCATTCATTTCGTCTGCAGGAGTTGATCTAGGTATTATAGGTAATGTTTGCCTGAAATCTCCCACAAGCAATATTAATATGCTGCCAAAGGGTTTCGACTTCCCTCTCAAATCTTTGAAGCATTGATCCAGAGCCTCGAGCGATTTTTTATGTGCCATTGTGCACTCATCCCAAATAATAAGTTTGCATTGCTGCAATACTTTACCCATCCCAGATGATTTGGAAATATTGCACGTGGGAGTTTCTGTAGAATGTAAATTCAGATTCAATTTCAAAGCGGAATGAGCAGTTCTTCCACCAGGCAGCAATGTTTCGGCTATTTCGGACGACGCAATTGCCAACGCTATATCATTTTTTGATCAAATTGATGCCAGAATTAGTTTTATCACAAACGTTTTACCAGTACCTCCTGGCGCATCCAAAAAGAAAATTTCTCCAACGTTGTTATCGACACAATGCATTATCGTATCATAAATGTCTTTTAGTTCCGACGTTAACTTGGAAATGTTATTTTGTACATACGACAATAGATCACTCTTACTGTAACTTTGTTCACGATCCAATTCTACACATGTCGAAACAGCAGCGATACGGTTAGGTGAAGGCATTTCCGAATCCTGAAGAAGTTTGTTTGCCATACGTACGCACAAATCTTCTATAATAACTAAAGTGTAGTTATAAATTTCTGATGTAAAATCAAAAGTCATATCCGACGTCACTAGCTGTTTTCGATGGAGTATATCTTCGGACATTTTTGACTTATATTTTCCCATAACTCTGTATTAGCTGATGGAGAGCAAGTTATTAAAATGATGCCAAACAATGCACGAATTTGACTTGGGGTAGACGTTTCGCACGCGTCATTGATGCAGTTATCCCAGTGTTGGTCATTCTCCAATAAATTCAGAGCTTGGCATGCACTACGGTAAGTGTCATGTATAGTACCATTTACAGTCCTCAAATACTCAAAGGATGTCGGACCGGGTACAGCAGCGATACGGTTAGGTGAAGGCATTTCCGAATCCTGAAGAAGTTTGTTTGCCATACGTACGCACAAATCTTCTATAACAACTAAAGTGTAGTTATAAATTTCTGGTGTAAAATCAAAAGTCATGTCTGACATCTCTAACTGTTTTCGATGAAGTATATCTTCGGACATTTTTGACTTATATTTTTCCCATAACTCTGTAGGAGCTGATGGAGAGCAAGTTGTTAAAATGATGCCAAACAATGCACGAATTTGACTTGGGGTTGACGTTTCGCACGCGTCATTGATGCAGTTATCCCAGTGTTGGTCATTCTCCAATAAATTCAGAGCTTGGCATGCACTACGGTAAGTGTCATGTATAGTACCATTTACAGTCCTCAAATACTCAAAGGATGTCGGACCGGGTACATTCACCAAAAGCAGGCGTAGAAAGAAGCATTCATGTTGATTGGGGTGAACGGTGTAGAGTCTTCCTATCGTGGTATCTTTGAAGATGGTAGGTTGGCCGTCGACTGACTTACCCTGTTTTCGACGTTCAAATACTTTATTTTTAGTATTCCACGTGTAATACGAAGGCACTTCAGTATACAGCAGTTTTTTCGCAAAAGAATCATTTTTGCAAAGCGAAAAAAAAGCTGTTAATGTTGTATCCGGTGGATTCAGGACTCTTTGTTGCACGTTGGTTTCCGTGAAATAAACACGTTGACCATTCTGTAAATGTACCGCTAAGTGAACAACAGCTGGACTACGTTCATGTATCGGAAATGAAAGAATTCGCCAAACAGCTTCATTACTGCTTATGTATCTTCCAGCCTGATATTCTACGATTTCATCGAAATCTTTGATTTCGGACTGCAAGCCAAAAACTGCCATGTCACTGCCTTTGTTGACGTATTTACATATATATTTTATTGCCTTTACGGAGTTACAGTATTCAACGTTTATATGTGCATTAAATGTTTTGGATAAACCTCGTTTTTGCCATTCCACTGAGTACATCCAGCATCGCACTGACCCAAACACTTCATGTTTTACAAGGTAGTTTATCAGTGATTTCAACTTTTGCCGGAAGACACGTGCCGTAATGTCATGCCTATGAACCGCCGATTGTCCTTGAAGTAAAAGCTGCAGTATCTCGTCCCAAGATTGATTACATGTAAATGTAATAAATAAATCTGGACGACCATAGAGACGAACATACGCAATAGCATCTTGAGCATATTCATGCATATGACGTGGACTGCCAGCATATGACGAAGGTAAAATTGTTAATCTTCCAACGTTTGTGGTATTACCGTCATTTATAACTGCATCTCGCAAATGAATGTATTGTTCAGAGCGGAGCTTGGTCTGATTCAGGCGGATATATAGCAAACGTTCTGATTCAATTTTTGCATACATATCCACGACAAATTGGTGAAACAATTCACGGCATTTTAAAATATAATTTTCTTCATCCTGCCGAATCATTAGTCTATAGGAATAATAATGCATTGCACTGCATTTCTTATTCATTTCTTTGTTAGTGGCTGGATTCATCAATTTAATATTAAAGTGATAGCCGTCGGCTCCATCCCAAAAAATGATAGGATATTGTAGGGCATCGTAGCATCGATGAGTTTCAGCAATTCTTAACAACTGGGCGTTTCGCTTATGTAGAATAATATCTCGAGGTAAAAACTGATCACCGACCATAACGATTGCCACTTCGTCAATAGTCGGAGCATTGTATCTACGCACATGTTGGCCAGGAGGCGTTTTGTCAGCGGAAATAACAATTTTATGAGTATCAGTAGGCATCAAATCGATGGCTGTTTTGAACAGACGCACTAAATTATTATTTTCGTGGAAAAGATGTTGCAATTGGGAAACGATTGTCCTTCCAACGTTGGGAGACATTTCGCAACGTGCATTCAATTCAGAATTTCTATCACTGATGAAGTACAATTGTAAAAATTTATGATTCTCGCCTAATAATGGTAGAAGGGACCCTGCTTTATGATAAATTTGCCCTTTTACTTTAAAAGTAGACATAAATTGATCTGGATTTTCGATTTGGGCTCCAAACGACGTCATTTGGAAACATGAGTTGTATTGTCTGATTTTTGACAAAAAACGCTTAGATTCTGACGTAGTTCCAGTAAGGAAAGTCTTCAATGGCTCTGGTGGTGCAGCCAATAGAGGAAGTTTAACTTTTCCTGAGGCGCAACACATTCCCATTGTTTCACCATTGAATTTCAAGGCCTTGCAATAGGGACAAATTTTGGACATTGTCCCGATTTGAACACAGCTACTCAAGCTATAATCATCGACTGGGTTGTACCTGAATGCCAGGCGATAACTTTCAGATTGCTCTGATTCCTCGGCACGCTTTCTTTTCTTACTTTCTCTATCAGCAGCAAGCCTGATTTCCTGCTGGTCTTTTGATTCCTCGGCACGCTTTCTTTTCTTACTTTCTCTATCAGCAGCAAGCCTGATTTCTTGCTGTTCTTGTAATTCCTCGGCCCGCCTTCTTTTTTCACATTCTGTTTTAGCAGCAAGTCTGCTTCTGCGTTGCTCTGGTAGTTCCTCGGCATGCTTTCTTTTTTCACTTTCTCTTTTAGCAGCAAGTCTGCTTTCGCGTTGCTCTGGTAGTTCCTCGGCATGCTTTCTTTTTTCACATTCTCTTTTAGCAGCAAGTCTGCTTCTGCGTTGCTCTGGTAGTTCCTCGGCATGCTTTCTTTTTTCACATTCTCTTTTAGCAGCAAGTCTGCTTCTGCGTTGCTCTGGTAGTTCCTCGGCATGCTTTCTTTTTTCACTTTCTCTTTTAGCAGCAAGTCTGCTTTCGCGTTGCTCTGGTAGTTCCTCGGCATGCTTTCTTTTTTCACATTCTCTTTTAGCAGCAAGTCTGCTTCTGCGTTGCTCTGGTAGTTCCTCGGCATGCTTTCTTTTTTCACATTCTCTTTTAGCAGCAAGTCTGCTTCTGCGTTGCTCTGGTAGTTCCTCGGCATGCTTTCTTTTTTCACTTTCTCTTTTAGCAGCAAGTCTGCTTTCGCGTTGCTCTGGTAGTTCCTCGGCACGCTTTCTTTTCTGACTTTCTCTATCACCAGCAAGTTTTCTGGCATAGACTCTTTGAGCATCTTCATCAGTCATTATAAACTTAAGTATTAATAGAATTCTACACGAACATCTGTCTTATATAACTTGAATGACGTCACGCCTTCAAAGCAAAAATGATGCCTTCAAAGCAAAAATGATGGCAGCTAATTTCATGACGTCAGCCGAAACATGACGGCGAACATATGTCTTATATAACTTGAATGACGTCACCTTCAAAGCAAAAATGACGGCAACTAATTTCATGACGTCAGCCGAAACATGACGTCACCTGACACATCCATCCACACATCCATCCACACATCCACAGACAGACAACTTATTTTTATATATATAGATATATATATATATATATATATATATATATATATATATATATATATATATATATATATATATATATATATATAAATAAGTTGTCTGTCTCTGTAACGATGACTCTGGTCAAACATTTTCAATGGAAAGCTCCCAGTAGTGGGAAATTCGCAATTTTTACGTAGTTTGAAACACATATATAAATCTATCTATATTCACAGGTGGGACACAGGGACACAACTACAATGGCGCGTAACTAATATTGCGTGTAACGACTTACGCGCGCGGGGGGGCTTGGGGGGGCGCGAAGCGCCCCACCAACTAGGTGTTGGGGTGGCGCGAAGCGCCACCCCAACAGCTAGTATATATATATATATAGATATATATACTAGCTGTTGGGGTGGCGCTTCGCGCCACCCCAACACCTAGTTGGTGTAAAGGACTTGTAAAGGACTGCCTGGTCTTGAATCTTGGTCAAAACAATATCGTTGATTTCGTGGACGTCTATATTTTTGGGTGCGAGAATCGCTCTTTCACTTAGCCATTTATTATTTTTATACTTTTTTAGAATATTCGGAAATACTTTTTCAATCAATTCATTTTTGGACGTCACTAAATTACAGAAATCAGCAGGTAGTTGTATACGTCCTGAAATTGAGTCTACTGGGAGCTTTCCGTTTCCCATTGCCAGCAATTGATCTGAAAATGTTTGACCAGAGTCATCGTTTTGCAATCGGACACGCATATTTGTAGTTCATTTTAATGTTTTTACGTGTGCCCATAAATTAGAATTTTTCAGGCAAGCATTCATTTCGTCTGCAGGAGTTGATCTAGGTATTATAGGTAATGTTTGCCTGAAATCTCCCGCAAGCAATATTAAGGTGCTGCCAAAGAGTTTCAACTTCCCTCGCAAATCTTTCAAGCATTGATCCAGAGCCTCGAGCGATTTTTTGTGTGCCATTGTGCACTCATCCCAAATAATAAGTTTGCATTGCTGCAATACTTTACCCATCCCAGATGATTTGGAAATATTGCACGTGGGAGTTTCTGTAGAATGCAAGTTCAGAGGCAATTTCAAAGCGGAATGAGCAGTTCTTCCACCAGGCAGAAATGTTGCGGCTATTCCGGACGAAGCAATTGCCAACGCTATATCATTTTTTGATCGAATTGATGCCAGAATCAGTTTTATCACAAACGTTTTACCAGTACCTCCTGGCGCATCCAAAAAGAAAATTTCTCCAACGTTGTTATCGACACAATGCATTATCGTATCATAAATGTCTTTTTGTTCCGACGTTAACTTGGAAATGTTATTTTGTACATACGACAATAGATCACTCGTACTGTAACTTTGTTCACGATCCAATTCTACACATGTCGAAACAGCAGCGATACGGTTAGGTGAAGGCATTCCCAAATCCTGAAGAGATTTGTTTGCCATACTTACGCACAAATCTTCTATAACCACTAAAGTGTAGTTATAAATTTCTGATGTAAAATCAAAAGTCATATCTGACGTCTGTAACTGTTTTCAATGAAGTATATCTTCGGACATTTTTGACTTATATTTTTCCCATAACTCTGTAGGAGCTGATGGAGAGCAAGTTGTTAAAATGATGCCAAACAATGCACGAATTTGACTTGGGGTTGACGTTTCGCACGCGTCATTGATGCAGTTATCCCAGTGTTTGTCACTTTCTCTATCAGCAGCAAGCCTGATTTCTTGCTGTTCTTGTAATTCCTCGGCACACCTTCTTTTTTCACATTCTCTTTTAGCAGCAAGTCTGCTTCCGCGTTGCTCTGGTCGTTCCTCGGCATGCTTTCTGTTCTTTCTTTCTCTATCAGCCTCAAGCCTGTTTCCCTGCTGTTCTTTTGATTCCTCGGCACGCCTTCTTTTTTCACTTTCTCTTTTAGCAGCAAGTCTGCTTTCGCGTTGCTCTGGTAGTTCCTCGGCACGCTTTCTTTTCTGACTTTCTCTATCAGCAGCAAGTTTTTTGGCATAGACTCTTTGAGCATCTTGATCAGTCATTGTAAACTTAAACATTAATAGATTTCTACGTGAACATATGTCTTATATAACTTGAATGACGTCACCGTCAAAGCAAAAATGACGGCAACTAATTTCATGACGTCGAGAAATTTTTATATAGATAGATAGATAGATAGATACAATACAAATTAACTGCGTAAAACTTGCGAATATACAACATTCTTCGCTGTCCAATTGTCGCTGCATATAAATAGATTGTCAGGTTTACCGATCCTCGAACATTCAACGTACAATTGTCCATGGGAAAAACAATCAGTATTAAGATCTATACCACATTTTTCTAATGATTGACCTTGAGCTTTGTTAATGGTGATTGCAAATGCTAATCGAATTGGGAATTGCAATCTTTTAAATTGAAAAGGCAGATCCGTTGGAATCATGGGAATGCGAGGAATAAGAACAGCCTCACCCTCAAAAGGCCCTGTCAAGATTGTGGCCTCTATTAGGTTTTCCATTGTTTTTTTACGGCAAGTCGAGTGCCATTGCAAAGCTTTGGTGGGTTTATATTTCTTAAAAGTATTATTGGTACGCCTATTTTTAGTTGTAGCACGTGTGATGGAAACCCTGAAAGATCTATGGAATTTAAAAATTCAGATGGATAATTAACCGCTTCATTTGGTTCCAAAACTGTGTCGATTGACTTGTAAAGGACTGCCTGGTCTCGAATCTTGGTCAAAACAATATTGTTGATTTCGTGGACGTCTATATTTTTGGGTGCGAGAATCGCTCTTTCACTTAGCCATTTATTATTTTTATAATTTTTTAGAATATTCGGAAATACTTTTTCAATCAATTCATTTTTGGACGTCACTAAATTACAGAAATCAGCAGGTAGTTGTATACGTCCTGAAATTGAGTCTACTGGGAGCTTTCCGTTTCCAATTGTCAGCAATTGATATGAAAATGTTTGACCAGAGTCATCGTTTTGCAATCGGACACGAATATTTGTAGTTAATTTTAATATTTTTACGTGTGCCCATAAATTAGAATTTTTCAGGCAAGCATTCATTCGTCTTCAATGGCTCTGGTGGTGCAGCCAATAGAGGAAGTTTAACTTTTCCTGAGGCGCAACACATTCCCATTGTTTCACCATTGAATTTCAAGGCCTTGCAATAGGGACAAATTTTAGACATTGTCCCGATTGGAACACATCTACTCAAGCTATAATCATCGACTGGGTTGTACCTGAATGCCAGGCGATAACTTTCAGGTTACTCTGATTCCTCGGCACGCTTTCTTTTCTTACTTTCTCTATCAGCAGCAAGCCTGATTTCTTGCTGTTCTTGTGATTCCTCGGCACGCTTTCTTTTCTTACTTTCTCTATCAGCAGCAAGCCTGATTTCTTGATGTTCTTGTAATTCCTCGGCACGCCTTCTTTTTTCACTTTCTCTTTTAGCAGCAAGTCTGCTTCCGCGTTGCTCTGGTAGTTCCTCAGCACGCTTTCTGTTTTTTTTTCTCTATCAGCCTCAAGCCTGTTTCCTTGCTGTTCTTTTGATTCCTCGGCACGCTTTCTGTTCTTTCTTTCTCTATCAGCCTCAAGCCTGTTTCCTTGCTGTGCTTTTGATTCCTCGGCACGCTTTCTGTTCTTTCTTTCTCTATCAGCCTCAAGCCTGTTTCCTTGCTGTTCTTTTGATTCCTCGGCACGCTTTCTTTTCTGACTTTCTCTATCAGCAGCAAGTTTTTTGGCATAGACTCTTTGAGCATCTTCATCGGCTTTTGCCATGGTAAGTTCATCAGTCATTGTAAACTTAAACATTTCTACGTGAACATATGAACATATGTCATACATATGATTTCTACGTGAACATATGTCTTAAATATCTTGAATGACGTCACCGTCAAATCAAAAATGACGACAACTAATTTCATGACGTCAGTCAACACAGAAACATGACGTCACCTGATCCACAGACAGACCCACAGACAGACAACTTATTTTTATATATATAGATATATATATATATACAAGCTGTTGGGGTGGCGCTTTGCGCCACCCCAACACCTAGTTGGTGGGGCGCTTCGCGCCCCCCCCCCAAGCCCCCCAGCGCGCGTAAGTCGTTACGCGCCATATTAGTTACGCGCCATTGTAGTTGTGTCCCTGTGTCCCATCTG
This sequence comes from Artemia franciscana, assembly GCF_032884065.1. NCBI lineage: Eukaryota > Metazoa > Arthropoda > Branchiopoda > Anostraca > Artemiidae > Artemia > Artemia franciscana. The sequence goes on along the minus strand of NW_027063461.1, from coordinate 3,205 downwards.
TGAATATAGATAGATTTATGTATGTGTTTCAAACTACGTAAAAATTGCGAATATACAACATTCTTGGCTTTCCCATTGTCTGTGCATATACAAAGCCGTATGTACTAATAATGACGTCATATGCAAACGCTGTTTTTACAAACAAACAAACATGCATACACACAACTCGTTTTTATATAGATAGATAGATAGATAGATACAATACAAATTAACTGCGTAAAACTTGCGAATATACAACATTCTTCGCTGTCCAATTGTCGCTGCATATAAATAGATTGTCAGGTTTACCGACCCTCGAACATGCAACGTACAATTGTCCATTAATTTTTTAGAATATTCGGAAATACTTTTTCAATCAACTCATTTTTGGACGTCACTAAATTACAGAAATCAGCAGGTAGTTGTATACGTCCTGAAATTGAGTCTACTGGGAGCTTTCCGTTTCCAATTGCCAGCAATTGATCTGAAAATGTTTGACCAGAGTCATCGTTTTGCAATCGGACACGCATATTTGTAGTTAATTTTAATATTTTTACGTGTGCCCATAAATTAGAATTTTTAAGGGCAAGCATTCATTTCGTCTGCAGGAGTTGATCTAGGTATTATAGGTAATGTTTGCCTGAAATCTCCCACAAGCAATATTAATATGCTGCCAAAGGGTTTCGACTTCCCTCTCAAATCTTTGAAGCATTGATCCAGAGCCTCGAGCGATTTTTTATGTGCCATTGTGCACTCATCCCAAATAATAAGTTTGCATTGCTGCAATACTTTACCCATCCCAGATGATTTGGAAATATTGCACGTGGGAGTTTCTGTAGAATGTAAATTCAGAGGCAATTTCAAAGCGGAATGAGCAGTTCTTCCACCAGGCAGCAATGTTTCGGCTATTTCGGACGACGCAATTGCCAACGCTATATCATTTTTTGATCGAATTGATGCCAGAATCAGTTTTATCACAAACGTTTTACCAGTACCTCCTGGCGCATCCAAAAAGAAAATTTCTCCAACGTTGTTATCGACAAAATGCATTATCGTATCATAAATGTCTTTTAGTTCCGACGTTAACTTGGAAATGTTATTTTGTACATACGACAATAGATCACTCGTACTGTAACTTTGTTCACGATCCAATTCTACACATGTCGAAACAGCAGCGATACGGTTAGGTGACGGCATTCCCGAATCCTGAAGAGGTTTGTTTGCCATACGTACGCACAAATCTTCTATAATAACTAAAGTGTAGTTATAAATTTCTGATGTAAAATCAAAAGTCATATCTGACATCTCTAGCTGTTTTCGATGGAGTATATCTTCGGACATTTTTGACTTATATTTTTCCCATAACTCTGTAGGAGCTGATGGAGAGCAAGTTATTAAAATGATGCCAAACAATGCACGAATTTGACTTGGGGTAGACGTTTCGCACGCGTCATTGATGCAGTTATCCCAGTGTTGGTCATTCTCCAATAAATTCAGAGCTTGGCATGCACTAAGGTAAGTGTCATCTATAGCACCGTTTACAGTTCTCAAATACTCAAAGGATGTCGGATCGGGTACATTCACCAAAAGCAGGCGTAGAAAGAAGCATTCATGTTGATTGGGGTGAACGGTGTAGAGTCTTCCTATCGTGGTATCTTTAAAGATGGTAGGTTGGCCTCGCCTGAGAATGGTAGAAGGGACCCTGCTCTATGATAAATTTGCCCTTTTACTTTGAAAGTAGACATAAATTGATCTGGATTTTTGATTTGGGCTCCAAACGACGTCATTTGGAAACATGAGTTGTATTTTCTGATTTTTGACAAAAAACGCTTAGATTCTGACGTAGTTCCAGTAAGGAAAGTCTTCAATGGCTCTGGTGGTGCAGCCAATAGAGGAAGTTTATCTTTTCCTGAGGCGCAACACATTCCCATTGTTTCACCATTGAATTTCAAGGCCTTGCAATAGGGACAAATTTTAGACATTGTCCCGATTTGAACACATCTACTCAAGCTATGATCATCGACTGGGCTGTACCTGAATGCCAGGCGATAACTTTCAGGTTGCTCTGATTCCTCGGCACGCTTTCTTTTCTTACTTTCTCTATCAGCAGCAAGCCTGATTTCTTGCTGTTCTAGTGATTCCTCGGCACGCTTTCTTTTCTTACTTTCTCTATCAGCAGCAAGCCTGATTTCTTGCTGTTCTTGTGATTCCTCGGCACGCCTTCTTTTTTCACTTTCTCTTTTAGCAGCAAGTCTGCTTTCACGTTGCTCTGGTAGTTCCTCGGCACGATTTCTGTTCTTTCTATCTCTATCAGCCTCAAGCCTGTTCCCTTGCTGTTCTTTTGATTCCTCGGCACGCTTTCTGTTCTTTCTTTCTCTATCAGCCTTAAGCCTGTTTCCTTGCTGTTCTTTTGATTCCTCGGCACGCTTTCTTTTCTGACTTTCTCTATCAGCAGCAAGTTTTTTGGCATAGACTCTTTGAGCATCTTCATCGGCTTTTGCCATTGTAAGTTCATCAGTCATTTTAAACTTAAACATTAATAGATTTCTACGTGAACATATATGTCTTAAATATCTTTAATGACGTCACCGTCATAGCAAAAATGACGACAACTAACTTCATGATTCAATATCTTTAATGACGTCACCGTCATAGCAAAAATGACGACAACTAACTTCATGACGTCAGTCGACACAGAAACATGACGTCACCTGACAGACAAACACACAGAAAGACAACTTATTATTATATATATATAGATAGATACTAGCTGTTGGGGTGGCACTTCGCGCCACCCCAACACCTAGTTGGTGGGGCGCTTCGCCCCTCCCCCAAGCCCCCTCGCGCTTGTAAGTCGTTACGCACCATATTAGTTCCGCACCATTGTAGTTGTGTCTCTGTGTCCCACCTGTGAATAGAGATAGATATATATATATATATATATATATATATATATATATATATATATATATATATATATATATATATATATATATATATATATATATATATATATATATATATATATATATATATATATATATATATATATATATATATATATATATATATATATATATATATATATATATATATATATATGTTTTTAACTACGTAAAACATGCAAATATACAACATTCTTCGCTGTCCCTTTGTCTGTGCATATAAATAGATTGTCAGGTTAACTGACTCTTGAACATGCAACATATAATTGTCCATGGGAAAA
>NW_027063460.1:33839-68304 GCF_032884065.1 Artemia franciscana | reverse complement strand
CGGGGTAAGAGCTTAGTCTGTGGAAAAAATGAAGATATTAGACTATTTTATGATTACAAATGGTAAAGATGTGATTAAAGGCTCTTTTCCTATTTCAAAAGTTTTAGTTTTCGGGGGTAAGAGCTTTGTCTGTGGAAAAAATGAAGATATTAGACTATTTTATGATTGCAAATGGTAAAGAATGTGATTAAAGGCTCTTTTCCTATTTCAAAAAATTTAGTTTTCGAGGGTAATAGCTACGTATGTTGAAAAAATGAAGATATTAGACTATTTTATGATTGCAAATGGTAAAGAATTTGATTAAAGGCTCTTTTCTATTTCAAAAATTTTAGTTTTCGAGGGTAATAGCTATGTCTGTGGAAAAATGAAGATATTAGACTATTTTATGATTGCAAATGGTAAAGAATGTGATTAAAGGCTCTTTCTTATTTCAAAAGTTTTAGTTTTCGAGGGTAATAGCTACGTATGTTGAAAAAAAGAAGATATTAGACTATTTTATGATTGCAAATGGTAAAGAATGTGATTAAAGGCTCTTTTCCTATGTCAAAAGTTTTAGTTTTCGAGGGTAATAGCTACGTATGTTGAAAAAATGAAGATATTAGACTATTTTATGATTGCAAATGGTAAAAAATGTGATTAAAGGCTCTTTTCCTATTTCAAAAGTTTTAGTTTTCGAGGGTAATAGCTACGTATGTTGAAAAAATAAAGATATTAGACTAGTTTATGATTGCAAATGGTAAAGAATGTGATTAAAGGCTCTTTTCCTATTTCAAAAATTTTAGTTTTCGAAGGTAATAGCTATGTCTGTGGAAAAAATGAAGATATTAGACTATTTTATGATTGCAAATGGTAAAGAATGTGATTAAAGGCTCTTTTCCTATTTCAAAAGTTTTAGTTTTCGAGGGTAATAGCTATGTCTGTGGAAAAAATGAAGAAATTAGACTATTTTATGATTGCAAATGGTAAAGAATGTGATTAAAGACTCTTTTCCTATGTCAAAAGTTTTAGTTTTCGAGGGTAATAGCTACGTATGTTGAAAAAATGAAGATATTAGACTATTTTATGATTGCACATGGTAAAGAATGTGATTAAAGGCTCTTTTCCTATTTCAAAAGTTTTAGTTTTCGAGGGTAATAGCTACGTATGTTGAAAAAATGAAGATATTAGACTATTTTATGATTGCACATGGTAAAGAATATGATTAAAGGCTCTTTTCCTATTTCAAAAGTTTTAGTTTTAGAGGGTAATAGCTACGTATGTTGAAAAAATGAAGATATTAGACTTTTTTATGATTGCAAAAAGGTAAAGAATGTGATTAAAGGCTCTTTTCCTATGTCAAAAGTTTTAGTTTTCGGGGATAAGAGCTACGTATGTTGAAAAAATGTAGATATTAGACTATTTTATGATTGCAAATGGTAAAGAATGTGATTAAAGGCTCTTTTCCTATTTCAAAAGTTTTAGTTTTCGAGGGTAATAGCTACGTATGTTGAAAAAATGAAGATATTAGACTATTTTATGATTGCACATGGTAAAGAATGTGATTAAAGGCTCTTTTCCTATGTCAAAAGTTTTAGTTTTCGAGGGTAATAGCTACGTATGTTGAAAAAATGAAGATATTAGACTATTTTATGATTACAAATGGTAAAGAATTTGATTAAAGGCTCTTTTCTATTTCAAAAGTTTTAGTTTTCGGGGGTAAGAGCTTTGTCTGTGGAAAAAATGAAGATATTAGACTATTTTATGATTGCAAATGGTAAAGAATGTGATTAAAGACTCTTTTCCTATTTCAAAAGTTTTAGTTTTCGAGGGTAATAGCTACGTATGTTGAAAAAATGAAGATATTAGACTATTTTATGATTGCAAATGGTAAAGAATGTGATTAAAGGCTCTTTTCTTATGTCAAAAGTTTTAGTTTTCCGGGGTAAGAGCTTTGTCTGTGGAAAAAATTAAGATATTAGACTATTTTATGATTGCAAATGGTAAAGAATGTGATTAAAGGCTCTTTTCCTATTTCAAAAGTTTTAGTTTTCGAGGGTAATAGCTACGTATGTTGAAAAAATGAAGATATTAGACTATTTTATGATTGCAAATGGTAAAGAATGTGATTAAAGGCTCTTTTCCTATGTCAAAAGTTTTAGTTTTCGAGGGTAATATCTACGTATGTTGAAAAAATGAAGATATTGGACTATTTTATGATTGCAAATGGTAAAGAATGTGATTAAAGGCTCTTTTCCTATTTCAAAAGTTTTAGTTTTCGAGGGTAATAGCTACGTATGTTGAAAAAATGAAGATATTAGACTAGTTTATGATTGCAAATGGTAAAGAATGTGATTAAAGGCTCTTTTCCTATTTCAAAAGTTTTAGTTTCGAGGGTAATAGCTATGTCTGTGGAAAAAATGAAGATATTAGACTATTTTATGATTGCAAATGGTAAAGAATGTGATTAAAGGCTCTTTTCCTAGTTCAAAAATTTTAGTTTTCGAGGGTAATAGCAATGTCTGTGGAAAAAATGAAGATATTAGACTATTTTAGGATTGCAAATGGTAAAGAATGTGATTAAAGGCTCTTTTCTTATTTCAAAAGTTTTAGTTTTCGAGGGTAATAGCTACGTATGTTGAAAAAATGAAGATATTAGACTATTTTATTATTGCAAATGGTAAAGAATGTGATTAAAGGCTCTTTTCCTATGTCAAAAGTTTTAGTTTTCGGGGGTAAGAGCTTTGTCTGTGGAAAAAATGAAGATATTAGACTATTTTATGATTGCAAATGGTAAAGAATTTGATTAAAGGCTCTTTTCCTATTTCAAAAGTTTTAGTTTTCGAGGGTAATAGCTACGTATGTTGAAAAATGAAGATATTAGACTATTTTATGATTGCAAATGGTAAAGAATGTGATTAAAGGCTCTTTTCCTATGTCAAAAGTTTTAGTTTTCGGGGGTAAGAGCTTTGTCTGTGGAAAAAATGAAGATATTAGACTATTTTATGATTGCAAATGGTAAAGAATGTGATTAAAGGCTCTTTTCCTATTTCAAAAATTTTAGTTTTCGAGGGTAATAGCTATGTCTGTGGAAAAAATGAAGATATTAGACTATTTTATGATTGCAAATGGTAAAGAATGTGATTAAAGGCTCTTTTCCTATGTCAAAAGTTTTAGTTTTCGAGGGTAATATCTACGTATGTTGAAAAAATGAAGATATTAGACTATTTTATGATTGCAAATGGTAAAGAATGTGATTAAAGGCTCTTTTCCTATTTCAAAAGTTTTAGTTTTCGAGGGTAATAGCTACGTATGTTGAAAAAAATGAAGATATTAGACTAGTTTATGATTGCAAATGGTAAAGAATGTGATTAAAGGCTCTTTTCCTATTTCAAAAATTTTAGTTTTCGAGGGTAATAGCTATGTCTGTGGAATAAATGAAGATATTAGATAATTTTATGATTGCAAATGGTAAAGAATGTGATTAAAGGCTCTTTTCTTATTTCAAAAGTTTTAGTTTTCGAGAGTAATAGCTACGTATGTTGAAAAAATGAAGATATTTGACTATTTTATGATTGCAAATGGTAAAGAATGTGATTAAAGGCTCTTTTCCTATGTCAAAAGTTTTAGTTTTCGAGGGTAATAGCTACGTATGTTGAAAAAATGAAGATATTAGACTATTTTATGATTGCAAATGGTAAAGAATGTGATTAAAGGCTCTTTTCCTATGTCAAAAGTTTTAGTTTTCGAGGGTAATAGCTACGTATGTTGAAAAAATGAAGATATTAGACTATATTATGATTGCACATGGTAAAGAATGTGATTAAAGGCTCTTTTCCTATTTCAAAAGTTTTAGTTTTCGAGGGTAATAGCTACGTATGTTGAGAAAATGAAGATATTAGACTATTTTATGATTGCACATGGTAAAGAATGTGATTAAAGGCTCTTTTCCTATGTCAAAAGTTTTAGTTTTCGAGGGTAATAGCTACGTATGTTGAAAAAATGAAGATATTATACTATTTTATGATTACAAATGGTAAAGAATGTGATTAAAGGCTCTTTTCCTATGTCAAAAGTTTTAGTTTTCGGGGGTAAGAGCTTTGTCTGTGGAAAAAATGAAGATATTAGACTATTTTATGATTGCAAATGGTAAAGAATGTGATTAAAGGCTCTTTTCCTATGTCAAAAGTTTTAGTTTTCGAGGGTAATAGCTACGTATGTTGAAAAAATGAAGATATTAGACTATTTTATGATTGCAAATGGTAAAGAATGTGATTAAAGGCTCTTTTCCTATTTCAAAAGTTTTAGTTTTCGAGGGTAATAGCTACGTATGTTGAAAAAATGAAGATATTAGACTAGTTTATGATTGCAAATGGTAAAGAATGTGATTAAAGGCTCTTTTCCTATTTCAAAAGTTTTAGTTTTCGAGGGTAATAGCTATGTCTGTGGAAAAAATGAAGAAATTAGACAATTTTATGATTGCACATGGTAAAGAATGTGATTAAAAGGCTCTTTTCCTATTTTAAAAGTTTTAGTTTTCGAGGGTAATAGCTACGTATGTTGAAAAAATGAAGATATTAGACTATTTTATGATTGCAAATGGAAAAGAATGTGATTAAAGGCTCTTTTCCTATTTCAAAATATTTAGTTTTCGAGGGTAATAGCTACGTATGTTGAAAAAATGAAGATATTAGACTATTTTATGATTGCACATGGTAAAGAATATGATTAAAGGCTCTTTTCCTATGTCAAAAGTTTTAGTTTTCGAGGGTAATAGCTACGTATGTTGAAAAAATGATGATATTAGACAATTTTATGATTGCACATGGTAAAGAATGTGATTAAAGGCTCTTTTCCTATGTCAAAAGTTTTAGTTTTCGAGGGTAATAGCTACGTATGTTGAAAAAAGGAAGATATTAGACTATTTTATGATTGCACATGGTAAAGAATGTGATTAAAGGCTCTTTTCCTATTTCAAAAGTTTTAGTTTTCGAGGGTAATAGCAACGTATGTTGAAAAAATGAAGATATTAGACTATTTTATGATTGCACATGGTAAAGAATATGATTAAAGGCTCTTTTCCTATTTCAAAAGTTTTAGTTTTAGAGGGTAATAGCTACGTATGTTGAAAAAAATGAAGATATTAGACTATTTTATGATTGCACATGGTAAAGAATGTGATTAAAGGCTCTTTTCCTATGTCAAAAGTTTTAGTTTTCGGTGGTAAGAGCTACGTATGTTGAAAAAATGAACATATTAGACTATTTTATGATTGCAAATGGTAAAGAATGTGATTAAAGGCTCTTTCCTATTTCAAAAGTTTTAGTTTTCGAGGGTAATAGCTACGTATGTTGAAAAAATGAAGATATTAGACAATTTCATGATTGCACATGGTAAAGAATGTGATTAAAGACTCTTTTCCTATGTCAAAAGTTTTAGTTTTCGAGGGTAATAGCAATGTCTGTGGAAAAAATGAAGATATTAGACAATTTTATGATTGCACATGGTAAAGAATGTGATTAAAGGCTCTTTTCCTATTTCAAAAGTTTTAGTTTTCGAGGGTAATAGCTATGTATGTTGAAAAAATGAAGATTTTAGACAATTTCATGATTGCACATGGTAAAGAATGTGATTAAAGGCTCTTTTCCTATTTCAAAAGTTTTAGTTTTCGAGGGTAATAGCTACGTATGTTGAAAAAATGAAGATATTAGACTATTTTAAGATTGCACATGGTAAAGAATGTGATTAAAGGCTCTTTTCCTATTTCAAAAGTTTTAGTTTTCGAGGGTAATAGCTATGTATGTTGAAAAAATGAAGATTTTAGACAATTTCATGATTGCACATGGTAAAGAATGTGATTAAAGGCTCTTTTCCTATTTCAAAAGTTTTAGTTTTCGAGGGTAATAGCTACGTATGTTGAAAAAATGAAGATATTAGACTATTTTAAGATTGCACATGGTAAAGAATGTGATTAAAGGCTCTTTTCCTATTTGAAAAGTTTTAGTTTTCGAGGGTAATAGCTACGTATGTTGAAAAAATGAAGATATTAGACAATTTTATGATTTCACATGGTAAAGAATGTGATTAAAGGCTCTTTTCCTATGTCAAAAGTTTTTGTTTTCGAGGGTAGTAGCTACTTATGTTGAAAAAATGAAGATATTAGACTATTTTATGATTGCAAATGGTAAAGAATGTGATTAAAGGCTCTTTTCCTTTTTCAAAAGTTTTAGTTTTCGAGGGTAATAGCTACGTATGTTAAAAAATGAAGATATTAGACTATTTTATGATTGCACATGGTAAAAAATGTGATTAAAGGCTCTTTTCCTATTTCAAAAGTTTTAGTTTTCGAGGGTAATAGCTACGTATGTTGAAAAAATGAAGATATTAGACTATTTTATGATTGCACATGGTAAAGAATGTGATTAAAGGCTCTTTTCCTATGTCAAAAGTTTTAGTTTTCGAGGGTAATAGCTACGTATGTGGAAAAAATGAAGATATTAGACTATTTTATGATTGCAAATGGTAAAGAATGTGATTAAAGGCTCTTTTCCTATTTCAAAAGTTTTAGTTTTCGCGGGGTAATAGCTATGTCTGTGGAAAAAATGAAGATATTAGACTATTTTATGATTGCACATGGGGTAAAGAATGTGATTAAAGGCTCTGTTCCTATTTCAAAAGTATTAGTTTTCGAGGGTAATAGCTCGTATGTTGAAAAAATGAAGATATTAGACAATTTTATGATTGCACATGGTAAAGAATGTGATTAAAGGCTCTTTTCCTATTTCAAAAGTTTTAGCTTTCGAGGGTAATAGCTACGTATGTTGAAAAAATGACGATATTAGACAATTTCATGATTGCATATGGTAAAGAATTTGATTAAAGGCTCTTTTCCTATTTCAAAAGTTGTAGTTTTCGAGGGTAATAGCTACGTATGTTGAAAAATGAAGATATTAGACTATTTTATGATTGCAAATGGTAAAGAATGTGATTAAAGGCTCTTTTCCTATGTCAAAAGTTTTAGTTTTCGAGGGTAATATCTACGTATGTTGAAAAAATGAAGATATTAGACTATTTTATGATTGCAAATGGTAAAGAATGTGATTAAAGGCTCTTTTCCTATTTCAAAAGTTTTAGTTTTCGAGGGTAATAGCTACGTATGTTGAAAAAATGAAGGTATTAGACTAGTTTATGATTGCAAATGGTAAAGAATGTGATTAAAGGCTCTTCTCCTATTTCAAAAGTTTTAGGTTTCGAGGGTAATAGCTATGTCTGTGGAAAAAATGAAGATATTAGACTATTTTATGATTGCAAATGGTAAAGAATGTGATTAAAGGCTCTTTTCCTATTTCAAAAGTTTTAGTTTTCGAGGGTAATAGCTTTGTCTGTGGAAAAAAATGAAGAAATTAGACAATTTTATGATTGCACATGGTAAAGAATGTGATTAAAGGCTCTTTTCCTATGTCAAAAGTTTTAGTTTTCGAGGGTAATAGCAATGTCTGTGGAAAAAATGAAGATATTAGACAATTTTATGATTGCAAATGGTAAAGAATGTGATTAAAGGCTCTTTTCCTATTTCAAAAGTTTTAGTTTTCGAGGGTAATAGCTATGTATGTTGAAAAAATGAAGATTTTAGACAATTTCATGATTGCACATGGTAAAGAATGTGATTAAAGGCTCTTTTCCTATTTCAAAAGTTTTAGTTTTCGAGGGTAATAGCTACGTATGTTGAAAAAATGAAGATATTAGACTATTTTAAGATTGCACATGGTAAAGAATGTGATTAAAGGCTCTTTTCCTATTTCAAAAGTTTTAGTTTTCGAGGGTAATAGCTATGTATGTTGAAAAAATGAAGATTTTAGACAATTTCATGATTGCACATGGTAAAGAATGTGATTAAAGGCTCTTTTCCTATTTCAAAAGTTTTAGTTTTCGAGGGTAATAGCTACGTATGTTGAAAAAATGAAGATATTAGACTATTTTAAGATTGCACATGGTAAGGAATGTGATTAAAGGCTCTTTTCCTATTTGAAAAGTTTTAGTTTTCGAGGGTAATAGCTACGTATGTTGAAAAAATGAAGATATTAGACAATTTCATGATTGCACATGGTAAAGAATGTGATTAAAGGCTCTTTTCCTATTTCAAAAGTTTTAGTTTTCGAGGTTAATAGCTACGTATGTTGAAAAAATGAAGATATTAGACAATTTTATGATAGCACATTTTAAAGAATTTGATTAAAGGCTCTTTTCCTATTTCAAAACTTTTACTTTTCGAGGGTAATAGCTACGTATGTTGAAAAAATGAAGATATTAGACTATTTTATGATTGCACATGGTAAAGAATGTGATTAAAGGCTCTTTTCCTATTTCAAAAGTTTTAGTTTTCAAGGGTAATAGCTACGTATGTTGAAAAAATGAAGATATTAGACAATTTTATGATTTCACATGGTAAAGAATGTGATTAAAGGCTCTTTTCCTATGTCAAAAGTTTTTGTTTTCGAGGGTAGTAGCTACTTATGTTGAAAAAATGAAGATATTAGACTATTTTATGATTGCAAATGGTAAAGAATGTGATTAAAGGCTCTTTTCCTTTTTCAAAAGTTTTAGTTTTCGAGGGTAATAGCTACGTATGTTAAAAAATGAAGATATTAGACTATTTTATGATTGCACATGGTAAAAAATGTGATTAAAGGCTCTTTTCCTATTTCAAAAGTTTTAGTTTTCGAGGGTAATAGCTACGTATGTTGAAAAAATGAAGATATTAGACTATTTTATGATTGCACATGGTAAAGAATGTGATTAAAGGCTCTTTTCCTATGTCAAAAGTTTTAGTTTTCGAGGGTAATAGCTACGTATGTGGAAAAAATGAAGATATTAGACTATTTTATGATTGCAAATGGTAAAGAATGTGATTAAAGGCTCTTTTCCTATTTCAAAAGTTTTAGTTTTCGCGGGTAATAGCTATTTCTGTGGAAAAAATGAAGATATTAGACTATTTTATGATTGCACATGGGGTAAAGAATGTGATTAAAGGCTCTGTTCCTATTTCAAAAGTATTAGTTTTCGAGGGTAATAGCTCGTATGTTGAAAAAATGAAGATATTAGACAATTTTATGATTGCACATGGTAAAGAATGTGATTAAAGGCTCTTTTCCTATTTCAAAAGTTTTAGCTTTCGAGGGTAATAGCTACGTATGTTGAAAAAATGACGATATTAGACAATTTCATGATTGCATATGGTAAAGAATTTGATTAAAGGCTCTTTTCCTATTTCAAAAGTTTTAGTTTTCGAGGGTAATAGCTACGTATGTTGAAAAAATGAAGATATTAGACAATTTTATGATTGCACATGGTAAAGAATGTGATTAAAGGCTCTTTTCCTATTTCAAAAGTTTTAGTTTTCGAGGGTAATAGCTACGTATGTTGAAAAAATGAAGATATTAGACTATTTTATGATTGCACATGGTAAAGAATGTGATTAAAGGCTCTTTTCCTATGTCAAAAGTTTTAGTTTTCGAGGGTAATAACTACGTATGTTGAAAAAATGAAGATATTAGACTATTTTATGATTGCACATGGTTAAGAATGTGATTAAAGGCTCTTTTCCTATTTCAAAAGTTTTAGTTTTCGAGGGTAATAGCTACATATGTTGAAAAAATGAAGATATTAGACTACTTTATGATTGCACATGGTAAAGAATGTGATTAAAGGCTCTTTTCCTATTTCAAAAGTTTTAGTTTTCGAGGGTAATAGCTATGTCTGTGGAAAAAATGAAGATATTAGACTATTTTATGATTGCACATGGTAAAGAATGTGATTAAAGGCTCTTTTCCTATTTCAAAAGTTTTAGTTTTCGAGGGTAATAGCTACGTATGTTGAAAAAATGAAGATATTAGACAATTTTATGATTGCAAATGGTAAAGAATGTGATTAAAGGCTCTTTTCCTATGTCAAAAGTTATAGTTTTCGAGGGTAATAGCTACTTATGTTGAAAAAATGAAGATATTAGACAATTTTATGATTGCACATGGTAAAGAATGTGATTAAAGGCTCTTTTCCTATGTCAAAAGCTTTAGTTTTTGGGGGTAAGAGCTTTGTCTGTGGAAAAAATGAAGATATTAGACAATTTTATGATTGCACATGGTAAAGAATGTGATTAAAGGCTCTTTTCCTATGTCAAAAGTTTTAGTTTTCGAGGGTAATAGCTACGTATGTTGAAAAAATGAAGATATTAGACTATTTTATGATTGTACATGGTAAAGAATGTGATTAAAGGCTCTTTTCCTATTTCAAAAGTTTTAGTTTTCGAGGGTAATAGCTACGTCTGTTGAAAAAATGAAGATATTAGACTATTTTATGATTGCACATGGTAAAGAATGTGATTAAAGGCTCTTTTCCTATTACAAAAGTTTTAGTTTTCGGGGGTATAGACAAGGAATGTTCGATTGGCAATCACCATCAACAAAGCACCGGGACACAAATGACAACCGGGACGAAAATGATGACCGGGACACCGGGACACAGGGAATGTAAATGACGACCTCGACACTCAAAGAGAAAGTACAGACTGGAACACCGGGACACAAATGACGACCGGAATACTGGGAATATAAATTATGACCAGGACACAGGGACACAACTACAAGGGGGTGCCGGGGGGCACAGGGGGATATATAAATGACGACGGGGACACAGGGAATGTTTGATTAGCAATCAGCATCAACAAAGTTAAAGGGCAATCATTAGAATAATCAGGTATAGATCGGAATACGGATTGCTTTTCCCATGGACAATTTTCTGTTGCATGTTCAAGAGTCGGTAAACCTAACAATCTATTTATAAGCACAAACAATGGGACATGGAAGAATGTTGTATATTCTTAAGTTTTACGTAGTTAAATTGGACAGCGAAGAATGTTGTATATTCGCAAGTTTTATGTAGTTCAAAAAATATATATATTTATATCTATCTCAATTCACAGGTGGGACACAGGGACACAACTACAATGGCAGGTAACTAATATGGCGTGTAACGACTTACGCACGCGGGGGGATTGGGGGCGCGATGCCCCCCCCCCAACAGCTATATATCTATATATATATATAAAAATAAGTTGTCTGTGTGTCTGTCGAGTGACGTCAGGTGTGTCGACTGACGTCATTGTAAGGATTGAGCTGTATGCGTCATGAAATTGTGTGTCGACTGACGTCATATTTGTCAACTGATGAAATTATAGACCGGGACACAAATGAAGACCGGGACACGGGGATACAGGGAATATAAATGACGACCGGGAACCTCAAAGAGAAATTACAGACTGGGACACCGGGACACAGGGAATATAAATGACGACCGGGACACAGTGACACAACTACAAAGGGGACGACGGGGGTACAGGGAAGATATATAAATGACGACCGGGACACAGGGATTGTTCGAAGAGAAATTACAGACCGGGACACCGGGACACAAATGACGACCGGGACGCTGGAACACAGGGAATATAAATAACGACCGGGACAAAGGGACACATCGTTAAAATAATGAGGTATAGATCTGAATACGAATTGAAAATTTGTTTGTAGATCTATAAAATTTGCTAGCAGAAAATTTGCTAGTAAGATTTGCTAGTAGATATATAAAAGTACTAAAATTTGCTGGTAGACAGCAAATTCCAACAGCTAGTAGATATATTTATAAAAATAAGTTGTATGTGTGTCTTTCGATTAACGTCATGATTGTGTGTTGACTTACGTCATGTTTTGACGACTGACGAAATTACAGACCTCGACATCGGGACACAAATGACGACCGGGACACCGGGACATACGGAATAAAAATGACGAAAGGGACACTCAAAGAGAAAGCGACCAGGAGATAAGGAATGTTCGATTAGCAATCACCATCAACAAAGCACCGGGACACAAATGACAACCGGGACGAAAATGATGACCGGGACACCGGGACACAGGGAATATAAATGACGACCTCGACACTCAAAGAGAAAGTACAGACTGGGACACCGGGACACAAATGACGACCGGAATACTGGGAATATAAATGACGACCAGGACACAGGGACACAACTACAAGGGGGTGCCGGGGGGCACAGGGGGATATATAAATGACGACGGGGACACAGGGAATGTTCGATTAGCAATCAGCATCAACAAAGTTGAAGGGCAATCATTAGAATAATCAGGTATAGATCCGAATACGGATTGCTTTTCCCATGGACAATTTTATGTTGCATGTTCAAGAGTCGGTAAACCTAACAATCTATTTATATACACAAACAATGGGACATGGAAGAATGTTGTATATTCTTAAGTTTTACGTAGTTAAATTGGACAGCCAAGAATGTTGTATATTCGCAAGTTTTATGTAGTTCAAAAAATATATATATTTATATCTATCTCAATTCACAAGTGGGACACAGGGACACAACTACAATGGCAGGTAACTAATATGGCGTGTAACGACTTACGCGCGCGGGGGGCTTGGGGGCGCGATGCCCCCCCCCCTCAACAGCTATATATCTATATATATATAAATAAGTTGTCTGTGTGTCTGTCGAGTGACGTCAGGTGTGTCGACTGACGTCATTGTAAGGATTGAGCTGTATGCGTCATGAAATTGTGTGTCGACTGACGTCATGTTTGTCAACTGATGAAATTACAGACCGGGACACAAATGACGACCGGGACACGGGGATTGTTCGAAGAGAAATTACAGACCGGGACACCGGGACACAAATGACGACCGGGACGCTGGGACACAGGGAATATAAATGACGACCGAGACACAGGGACTATAAATAACGACCGGGACAAAGGGACACATCGTTAAAATAATGAGGTATAGATCTGAATACGAATTGAAAATTTGTTTGTAGATCTATAAAATTTGCTAGTAGAAAATTTGCTAGTAAGATTTGCTAGTAGATTTATAAAAGTACTAAAATTTGCTGGTAGACAGCAAATTCCAACAGCTAGTAGATATATATAAAAATAAGTTGTATGTGTGTCTGTCGAATAACGTCATGATTGTGTGTTGACTTACGTCATGTCTTGACGACTGACGAAATTACAGACCTCGACATCGGGACACAAATGACGACCGGGACACCGGGAATAAAAATGACGAAAGGGACACTCAAAGCGAAAACCACCAGGAGACAAGGAATGTTCGATTAGCAATCACCATCAACAAAGCACCGGGACACAAATGACAACCAGGACGAAAATGATGACCGGGACACCGGGACACAGGGAATATAAATGACGATCTCGACACTCAAAGAGAAAGTACAGACTGGGACACCGGGACACAAATGACGACCAGAATACTGGGAATATAAATGACGACCAGGACACAGGGACACAACTACAAGGGAGGTGCCGGGGGGCACAGGGGGATATATAAATGACGACGGGGACACAGGGAATGTTTGATTAGCAATCAGCATCAACAAAGTTAAAGGGCAATCATTAGAATAATCAGGTATAGATCTGAATACGGATTACTTTTCCCATGGACAATTTTATGTTGCATGTTCAAGAGTCGGTAAACCTAACAATCTATTTATATGCACAAACAACGGGACATGGAAGAATGTTGTATATTCTTAAGTTTTACGTAGTTAAATTGGACAGCGAAGAATGTTGTATATTCGCAAGTTTTATGTAGTTCAAAAAATATATATATTTATATCTATCTCAATTCACAGGTGGGACACAGGGACACAACTACAATGGCAGGTAACTAATATGGCGTGTAACGACTTACGCGTGCGGGGGGCTTGGGGGCGCGATGCCCCCCCCCCCAACATTTATATATCTATATATATATAAAAATAAGTTGTCTGTGTGTCTGTTGAGTGACGTCAGGTGTGTCGACTGACGTCATTGTAAGGATTGAGCTGTATGCGTCATGAAATTGTTTGTCGACTGACGTCATATTTGTCAACTGACGAAATTACAGACCGGGACACAAATGACGACCGGGACACGAGGATACAGGGAATATAAATGACGACCCGGAACCTCAAAGAGAAATTACAGACTGGGACACCGGGACACAGGGAATATAAATGACGACCGGGACACAGTGACACAACTACAAAGGGGACGACGGGGGTACAGGGAAGATATATAAATGACGACCGGGACACAGGGATTGTTCGAAGAGAAATTACAGACCGGGACACCGGGACACAAATGACGACCGGGACGCTGGGACACAGGGAATATAAATGACGACCGAGATACAGGGACTATAAATAACGACCGGGACAAAGGGACACATCGTTAAAATAATGAGGTATAGATCTGAATACGAATTGAAAATTTGTTTGTAGATCTATAAAATTTGCTTGTAGAAAATTTGCTAGTAAGATTTGCTAGTAGATATATAAAAGTACTAAAATTTGCTGGTAGACAGCAAATTCCAACAGCTAGTAGATATATATAAAAATAAGTTGTATGTGTGTCTGTCGATTAACGTCATGATTGTGTGTTGACTTACGTCATGCCTTGACGACTGACGAAATTACAGACCTCGACGTCGGGACACAAATGACGACCGGGACACCGGGACATAGGGAATAAAAGTGACGAAAGGGACACTCAAAGAGAAAGCGACCAGAAGACAAGGAATGTTCGATTAGCAATCACCATCAACAAAGCACCGGGACACAAATGACAACCGGGACGAAAATGATGACCGGGACACCGGGACACAGGGAATATAAATGACGACCTCGACACTCAAAGAGAAAGTACAGACTGGGACACCGGGACACTAATGACGACCGGAATACTGGGAATATAAATGACGACCAGGACACAGGGACACAACTACAAGGGGATGCCGGGGGGCACAGGGGGATATATAAATGACGACGGGGACACAGGGAATGTTTGATTAGCAATCAGCATCAACAAAGTTAAAGGGCAATCATTAGAATAATCAGGTATAGATCTGAATACGGATTGCTTTTCCCATGGATAATTTTATGTTGCATGTTCAAGAGTCGGTAAACCTAACAATCTATTTATATGCACAAACAATGGGACAATGAAGAATGTTGTATATTCTTAAGTTTTACGTAGTTAAATTGGACAGCGAAGAATGTTGTATATTCGCAAGTTTTATGTAGTTCCAAAAATCTATATATTTATATCTATCTCAATTCACAGGTGGGACACAGGGACACAACTATAATGGCAGGTAACTAATATGGTGTGTAACGACTTACGCGCGCGGGGGGCTTGGGGGCGCGATGAACCCCCCCCCCGAGCCCCCCCCCCAACAGCTATATATCTATATATATAAAAATAAGTTGTCTGTGTGTCTGTCGAGTGACGTCAGGTGTGTCGACTGACGTCATTGTAAGGATTGAGCTGTATGCGTCATGAAATTGTGTGTCGACTGACGACATGTTTGTCAACTGATGAAATTACAGACCGGGACACAAATGACGACCGGGACACGGGGATACAGGGAATATAAATGACGACCGGGAACCTCAAAGAGAAATTACAGACTGGGACACCGGGACACAGGGAATATAAATGACGACCGAGACACAGTGACACAACTACAAAGGGGACGACGGGGGTACAGGGAAGATATATAAATGACGACCGGGACACAGGGATTGTTCGAAGAGAAATTACAGACCGGGACACCGGGACACAAATGACGACCGGGACGCTGGGACACAGGGAATATAAATGACGACCGACACACAGGGACTATAAATAACGACCGGGACAAAGGAACACATCGTTAAAATAATGAGGTATAGATCTGAATACGAATTGAAAATTTGTTTGTAGATCCATAAAATTTGCTAGTAGAAAATTTGCTAGTAAGATTTGCTAGTAGATATATAAAAGTACTAAAATTTGCTGGTAGACAGCAAATTCCAACAGCTAGTAGATATATATAAAAATAAGTTGTATGTGTGTCTGTCGATTAACGTCATGATTGTGTGTTGACTTACGTCATGTCTTGACGACTGACGAAATTACAGACCTCGACATCGGGACACAAATGACGACCGGGACACCGGGACATAGGGAATAAAAATGACGAAAGGGACACTCAAAGAGAAAGCGACCAGGAGACAAGGAATGTTCGATTAGCAATCACCATCAACAAAGCACTGGGACACAAATGACAACCGGGACGAAAATGATGACCGGGACACCGGGACACAGGGAATATAAATGACGACCTCGACACACAAAGAGAAAGTACAGACTGGGACACCGGGACACAAATGACGACCGGAATACTGGGAATATAAATGACGACCAGGACACAGGGAAACAACTACAAGGGGTTTGCCGGGGGGCAGAGGGGGATATATAAATGACGACGGGGACACAGGGAATGTTTGATTAGCAATCAGCATCAACAAAGTTAAAGGGCAATCATTAGAATAATCAGGTATAGATCTGAATACGGATTGCTTTTCCCATGGACAATTTTATGTTGCATGTTCAAGAGTCGGTAAACCTAACAATCTATTTATATGCACAAACAATGGGACATGGAAGAATGTTGTATATTCTTAAGTTTTACGTAGTTAAATTGGAGAGCGAAGAATGTTGTATATTCTCAAGTTTTATGTAGCTCGAAAAATATATATATTTATATCTATCTCAATTCACAGGTGGGACACAGGGACACAACTACAATGGCAGGTAACTAATATGGCGTGTAACGACTTACGCGCGCGTGGGGCTTGGGGGCGCGATGCCCCCAACCCCCCAGCCCCCCCCCCAACAGCTATATATCTATATATATAAAAATAAGTTGTCTGTGTGTCTGTCGAGTGACGTCAGGTGTGTCGACTGACGTCATTGTAAGGATTGAGCTGTATGCGTCATGAAATTGTGTGTCGACTGACGTCATGTTTGTCAACTGATGAAATTACAGACCGGGACACAAATGACGACCGGGACACGGGGATACAGGGAATATAAATGGCGACCGGGAACCTCAAAGAGAAATTACAGACTGGGACACCGGGACACAGGTAATATAAATGACGACCGGGAAACAGTGACACAACTACAAAGGGGACGACGGGGGTACAGGGAAGATATATAAATGACGACCGGGACACAGGGATTGTTCGAAGAGAAATTACAGACCGGGACACCGAGACACAAATGACGACCGGGACGCTGGGACACAGGGAATATAAATGACGACCGAGACACAGGGACTATAAATAACGACCGGGACAAAGGGACACATCGTTAAAATAATGAGGTATAGATCTGAATACGAATTGAAAATTTGTTTGTAGATCTATAAAATTTGCTAGTAGAAAATTTGCTAGTAAGATTTGCTAGTAGATATATAAAAGTACTAAAATTTGCTGGTAGACAGCAAATTCCAACAGCTAGTAGTTATATGTAAAAATAAGTTGTATGTGTGTCTGTCGATTAACGTCATGATTGTGTGTTGACTTACGTCATGTCTTGACGACTGACGAAATTACAGACCTCGACATCGGGACACAAATGACGACCGGGACACCGGGACATAGGGAATAAAAGTGACGAAAGGGACACTCAAAGAGAAAGCGACCAGAAGACAAGGAATGTTCGATTAGCAATCACCATCAACAAAGCACCGGGACACAAATGACAACCGGGACGAAAATGATGACCGGGACACCGGGACACAGGGAATATAAATGACGACCTCGACACTCAAAGAGAAAGTACAGACTGGGACACCGGGACACTAATGACGACCGGAATACTGGGAATATAAATGACGACCAGGACACAGGGACACAACTACAAGGGGATGCCGGGGGGCACAGGGGGATATATAAATGACGACGGGGACACAGGGAATGTTTGATTAGCAATCAGCATCAACAAAGTTAAAGGGCAATCATTAGAATAATCAGGTATAGATCTGAATACGGATTGCTTTTCCCATGGATAATTTTATGTTGCATGTTCAAGAGTCGGTAAACCTAACAATCTATTTATATGCACAAACAATGGGACAATGAAGAATGTTGTATATTCTTAAGTTTTACGTAGTTAAATTGGACAGCGAAGAATGTTGTATATTCGCAAGTTTTATGTAGTTCCAAAAATCTATATATTTATATCTATCTCAATTCACAGGTGGGACACAGGGACACAACTATAATGGCAGGTAACTAATATGGTGTGTAACGACTTACGCGCGCGGGGGGCTTGGGGGCGCGATGAACCCCCCCCCCGAGCCCCCCCCCCCAACAGCTATATATCTATATATATAAAAATAAGTTGTCTGTGTGTCTGTCGAGTGACGTCAGGTGTGTCGACTGACGTCATTGTAAGGATTGAGCTGTATGCGTCATGAAATTGTGTGTCGACTGACGACATGTTTGTCAACTGATGAAATTACAGACCGGGACACAAATGACGACCGGGACACGGGGATACAGGGAATATAAATGACGACCGGGAACCTCAAAGAGAAATTACAGACTGGGACACCGGGACACAGGGAATATAAATGACGACCGAGACACAGTGACACAACTACAAAGGGGACGACGGGGGTACAGGGAAGATATATAAATGACGACCGGGACACAGGGATTGTTCGAAGAGAAATTACAGACCGGGACACCGGGACACAAATGACGACCGGGACGCTGGGACACAGGGAATATAAATGACGACCGACACACAGGGACTATAAATAACGACCGGGACAAAGGAACACATCGTTAAAATAATGAGGTATAGATCTGAATACGAATTGAAAATTTGTTTGTAGATCCATAAAATTTGCTAGTAGAAAATTTGCTAGTAAGATTTGCTAGTAGATATATAAAAGTACTAAAATTTGCTGGTAGACAGCAAATTCCAACAGCTAGTAGATATATATAAAAATAAGTTGTATGTGTGTCTGTCGATTAACGTCATGATTGTGTGTTGACTTACGTCATGTCTTGACGACTGACGAAATTACAGACCTCGACATCGGGACACAAATGACGACCGGGACACCGGGACATAGGGAATAAAAATGACGAAAGGGACACTCAAAGAGAAAGCGACCAGGAGACAAGGAATGTTCGATTAGCAATCACCATCAACAAAGCACTGGGACACAAATGACAACCGGGACGAAAATGATGACCGGGACACCGGGACACAGGGAATATAAATGACGACCTCGACACACAAAGAGAAAGTACAGACTGGGACACCGGGACACAAATGACGACCGGAATACTGGGAATATAAATGACGACCAGGACACAGGGAAACAACTACAAGGGGTTTGCCGGGGGGCAGAGGGGGATATATAAATGACGACGGGGACACAGGGAATGTTTGATTAGCAATCAGCATCAACAAAGTTAAAGGGCAATCATTAGAATAATCAGGTATAGATCTGAATACGGATTGCTTTTCCCATGGACAATTTTATGTTGCATGTTCAAGAGTCGGTAAACCTAACAATCTATTTATATGCACAAACAATGGGACATGGAAGAATGTTGTATATTCTTAAGTTTTACGTAGTTAAATTGGAGAGCGAAGAATGTTGTATATTCTCAAGTTTTATGTAGCTCGAAAAATATATATATTTATATCTATCTCAATTCACAGGTGGGACACAGGGACACAACTACAATGGCAGGTAACTAATATGGCGTGTAACGACTTACGCGCGCGTGGGGCTTGGGGGCGCGATGCCCCCAACCCCCCAGCCCCCCCCCCCCAACAGCTATATATCTATATATATAAAAATAAGTTGTCTGTGTGTCTGTCGAGTGACGTCAGGTGTGTCGACTGACGTCATTGTAAGGATTGAGCTGTATGCGTCATGAAATTGTGTGTCGACTGACGTCATGTTTGTCAACTGATGAAATTACAGACCGGGACACAAATGACGACCGGGACACGGGGATACAGGGAATATAAATGGCGACCGGGAACCTCAAAGAGAAATTACAGACTGGGACACCGGGACACAGGTAATATAAATGACGACCGGGAAACAGTGACACAACTACAAAGGGGACGACGGGGGTACAGGGAAGATATATAAATGACGACCGGGACACAGGGATTGTTCGAAGAGAAATTACAGACCGGGACACCGAGACACAAATGACGACCGGGACGCTGGGACACAGGGAATATAAATGACGACCGAGACACAGGGACTATAAATAACGACCGGGACAAAGGGACACATCGTTAAAATAATGAGGTATAGATCTGAATACGAATTGAAAATTTGTTTGTAGATCTATAAAATTTGCTAGTAGAAAATTTGCTAGTAAGATTTGCTAGTAGATATATAAAAGTACTAAAATTTGCTGGTAGACAGCAAATTCCAACAGCTAGTAGTTATATGTAAAAATAAGTTGTATGTGTGTCTGTCGATTAACGTCATGATTGTGTGTTGACTTACGTCATGTCTTGACGACTGACGAAATTACAGACCTCGACATCGGGACACAAATGACGACCGGGTCACCGGGACATAGGGAATAAAAATGACGAAAGGGACACTCAAAGAGAAAGCGACCAGGAGACAAGGAATATTCGATTAGCAATCACCATCAACAAAGCACCGGGACACAAATGACAACCGGGACGAAAATGATGACCGGGACACCGGGACACAGGGGATATAAATGACGACCTCGACACTCAAAAAGAAAGTACAGACTGGGACACCGGGACGCAAATGACGACCGGAATACTGGGAATATAAATGACGACCAGGACACAGGGACACAACTACAAGGGGGGTGCCGGGGGGCACAGGGGGATATATAAATGACGACGGGGACACAGGGAATGTTTGATTAGCAATCAGCATCAACAAAGTTAAAGGGCAATCATTAGAATAATCAGGTATAGATCTGAATACGGATTGCTTTTCCCATGGACAATTTTATGTTGCATGTTCAAGAGTCGGTAAACCTAACAATCTATTTATATGCACAAACAATGGGACATGGAAGAATGTTGTATATTCTTAAGTTTTACGTAGTTAAATTGGACAGTGAAGAATGTTGTATATTCGCAAGTTTTTATGTAGTTCAAAAAATATATATATTTATATCTATCTCAATTCACAGGTGGGACACAGGGACACAACTACAATGGCAGGTAACTAATATGGCGTGTAACGACTTACGCACGCTGGGGGCTTGGGGGCGCGATAACCCCCCGAGCCCCCCCCCCAACAGCTATATATCTATATATATAAAAATAAGTTGTCTGTGTGTCTGTCGAGTGACGTCAGGTGTGTCGACTGACGTCATTGTAAGGATTGAGCTTAATGCGTCATGAAATTGTGTGTCGACTGACGTCTTGTTTGTCAACTGATGAAATTACAGACCGGGACACAAATGACGACCGGGACACGGGGATACAGGGAATATAAATGACGACCGGGAACCTCAAAGAGAAATTACAGACTGGGACACCGGGACACAGGGAATATAAATGACGACCGGGACACAGTGACACAACTACAAAGGGGACGACGGGGGTACAGGGAAGATATATAAATGACGACCGGGACACAGGGATTGTTCGAAGAGAAATTACAGACCGGGACACCGGGACACAAATGACGACCGGGACGCTGGGACACAGGGAATAAAAATGACGACCGAGACACAAGGACTATAAATAACGACCGGGACAAAGGGACACATTGTTAAAATAATGAGGTATAGATCTGAATACGAATTGAAAATTTGTTTGTAGATCTATAAAATTTGCTAGTAGAAAATTTGCTAGTAAGATTTGCTAGTAGATATATAAAAGTACTAAAATTTGCTGGTAGAGAGCAAATTCCAACAGCTAGTAGATATATATAAAAATAAGTTGTATGTGTGTCTGTCGATTAACGTCATGATTGTGTGTTGACTTACGTCATGTCTTGACGACTGACGAAATTACAAACCTCGACATCGGGACACAAATGACGACCGGGACACCGGGACATAGGGAATAAAAATGACGAAAGGGACACTCAAAGAGAAAGCGACCAGGAGACAAGGAATGTTTGATTAGCAATCACCATCAACAAAGCACCGGGACACAAATGACAACCGGGACGAAAATGATGACCGGGACACAGGGAATATAAATGACGACCTCGACACTCAAAGAGAAAGTACAGACTGGGACACCGGGACACAAATGACGACCGGAATACTGGGAATATAAATGACGACCAGGACACAGGGACACAACTAAAAGGGGGGTGCCGGGGGGCACAGGGGGATATATAAATGACGACCGGGACACAGGGATTGTTCGAAGAGAAATTACAGACCGGGACACCGGGACACAAATGACGACCGGGACGCTGGGACACAGGGAATATAAATGACGACCGAGACACAGGGACTATAAATAACGACCGGGACAAAGGGACACATCGTTAAAATAATGAGGTATAGATCTGAATACGAATTGAAAATTTGTTTGTAGATCTATAAAATTTGCTTGTAGAAAATTTGCTAGTAAGATTTGCTAGTAGATATATAAAAGTACTAAAATTTGCTGGTAGACAGCAAATTCCAACAGCTAGTAGATATATATAAAAATAAGTTGTATGTGTGTCTGTCGATTAACGTCATGATTGTGTGTTGACTTACGTCATGTTTTGACGACTGACGAAATTACAGACCTCGACATCGGGACACAAATGACGACCGGGACAACGGGACATAGGGAATAAAAGTGACGAAAGGGACACTCAAAGAGAAAGCGACCAGAAGACAAGGAATGTTCGATTAGCAATCACCATCAACAAAGCACCGGGACACAAATGACAACCGGGACGAAAATGATGACCGGGACACCGGGACACAGGGAATATAAATGACGACCTCGATACTCAAAGAGAAAGTACAGACTGGGACACCGGGACACTAATGACGACCGGAATACTGGGAATATAAATGACGACCAGGACACAGGGACACAACTACAAGGGGATGCCGGGGGGCACAGGGGGATATATAAATGACGACGGGGACACAGGGAATGTTTGATTAGCAATCAGCATCAACAAAGTTAAAGGGCAATCATTAGAATAATCAGGTATAGATCTGAATACGGATTGCTTTTCCCATGGATAATTTTATGTTGCATGTTCAAGAGTCGGTAAACCTAACAATCTATTTATATGCACAAACAATGGGACAATGAAGAATGTTGTATATTCTTAAGTTTTACGTAGTTAAATTGGACAGCGAAGAATGTTGTATATTCGCAAGTTTTATGTAGTTCAAAAAATATATATATTTATATCTATCTCAATTCACAGGTGGGACACAGGGACACAACTACAATGGCAGGTAACTAATATGGCGTGTAACGACTTACGCGCGCGTGGGGCTTGGGGGCGCGATGCCCCCCCCCCCGAGCCCCCCCCCCAACAGCTATATATCTATATATATAAAAATAAGTTGTCTGTGTGTCTGTCGAGTGACGTCAGGTGTGTCAACTGACGTCATTGTAAGGATTGAGCTGTATGCGTCATGAAATTGTGTGTCGACTGACGTCATGTTTGTCAACTGATGAAATTACAGACCGGGACATAAATGACGACCGGGACACGGGGATACAGGGAATATAAATGACGACCGGGAACCTCAAAGAGAAATTACAGACTGGGACACCGGGACACAGGGAATATAAATGACGACCGGGACACAGTGACACAACTACAAAGGGGACGACGGGGGTACAGAGAAGATATATAAAAGACGACCGGGACACAGGGATTGTTCGAAGAGAAATTACAGACCGGGACACCGGGACACAAATGACGACCGGGACGCTGGGACACAGGGAATATAAATGACGACCGAGACACAGGGACTATAAATAACGACCGGGACAAAGGGACACATCGTTAAAATAATGAGGTATAGATCTGAATACGAATTGAAAATTTGTTTGTAGATCTATAAAATTTGCTAGTAGAAAATTTGCTAGTAAGATTTGCTAGTAGATATATAAAAGTACTAAAATTTGCTGGTAGACAGCAAATTCCAACAGCTAGTAGATATATATAAAAATAAGTTATATGTGTGTCTGTCGATTAACGTCATGATTGTGTGTTGACTTACGTCATGTCTTGACGACTGACGAAATTACAGACCTCGACATCGGGACACAAATGACGACCGGGTCACCGGGACATAGGGAATAAAAATGACGAAAGGGA
Source organism: Artemia franciscana (assembly GCF_032884065.1). NCBI lineage: Eukaryota > Metazoa > Arthropoda > Branchiopoda > Anostraca > Artemiidae > Artemia > Artemia franciscana. Next base: position 44,076 of record NW_027063460.1, on the reverse strand, counting down.
CACTCAAAGAGAAAGCGACCAGGAGACAAGGATTGTTCGATTAGCAATCACCATCAACAAAGCACCGGGACACAAATGACAACCGGGACGAAAATGATGACCGGGACACCGGGACACAGGGAATATAAATGACGACCTTGACACTCAAAGAGAAAGTACAGACTGGGACACCGGGACACAAATGACGACCGGAATACTGGGAATATAAATGACGACCAGGACACAGGGACACAACTACAAGGGGGTGCCGGGGGGCACAGGGGGATATATAAATGACGACGGGGACACAGGGAATGTTTGATTAGCAATCAGCATCAACAAAGTTAAAGGGCAATCATTAGAATAATCAGGTATAGATCTGAATACGGATTGCTTTTCCCATGGAGAATTTTATGTTGCATGTTCAAGAGTCGGTAAACCTAACAATCTATTTATATGCACAAACAATGGGACATGGAAGAATGTTGTATATTCTTAGGTTTTACGTAGTTAAATTGGACAGCGAAGAATGTTGTATATTCGCAAGTTTTATGTAGTTCAAAAAATATATATATTTATATCTATCTCAATTCACAGGTGGGACACAGGGACACAACTACAATGGCAGTTAACTAATATGGTGTGTAACGACTTACGCGCGCGGGGGGCTTGGGGGCACGATGCCCCCCCGAGCCCCTTCCCCCCACAGCTATATATCTATATATATAAAAATAAGTTGTCTGTGTGTCTGTCGAGTGACGTCAGGTGTGTCGACTGACGTCATTGTAAGGATTGAGCTGTATGCGTCATGAAATTGTGTGTCGACTGACGTCATGTTTGTCAACTGATGAAATTACAGACCGGGACACAAATGACGAACGGGACACGGGGATACAGGGAATATAAATGACGACCGGGAACCTCAAAGAGAAATTACAGACTGGGACACCGGGACACAGGGAATATAAATGACGACCGGGACACAGTGACACAACTACAAAGGGGACAACGGGGGTAAAGGGAAGATATATAAATGACGACCGGGACACAGGGATTTTTCGAAGAGAAATTACAGACCGGGACACCGGGACACAAATGAAGACCGGGACGCTAAGACACAGGGAATATAAATGACGACCGAGACACAGGGACTATAAATAACGACCGGGACAAAGGGACACATCGTTAAAATAATGAGGTATAGATCTGAATACGAATTGAAAATTTGTTTGTAGATCTATAAAATTTGCTAGTAGAAAATTCGCTAGTAAGATTTGCTAGTAGATATATAAAAGTACTAAAATTTGCTGGTAGACAGCAAATTCCAACAGCTAGTAGATATATATAAAAATAAGTTGTATGTGTGTCTGTCGATTAACGTCATGATTGTGTGTTGACTTACATCATGTCTTGACGACTGACGAAATTACAGACCTCGACATCGGGACACAAATGACGACCGGGACACCGGGACATAGGGAATATAAATGACGACCGGGACACAGTGACACAACTACAAAGGGGACGACGGGGGTACAGGGAAGATATATAAATGATGAAGTATATAGACTAGAGGAGATTTCCTCTAGACCAGCTAGAATCCACCTAGAGGCCTAGAGGAAAATATTTTGCACAAGGCGGCAAGCCTTCACTAGAAACAGTGAAAGTTTGATATATAATATCGGCTACAGAATGGGTTAGTCTATATCAGCCACTGCGCGTCTTTTCTAAAATGACGTCTTGCATCGGACACTGTATTAGACAATTTTATGATTGTACATGGTAAAGAATGTGATTAAAGGCTCTTTTCCTATGTCAAAAGTTTTAGTTTTCGAGGGTAATAGCTAAGTATGTTGAAAAAATGAAGATATTAGACTATTTTATGATTGCACATGGTAAAGAATGTGATTAAAGGCTCTTTTCCTATTTCAAAAGTTTTAGTTTTCGAGGGTAATAGCTACGTATGTTGAAAAAATGAAGATATTAGACTATTTTATGATTGCAAATGGTAAAGAATGTGATTAAAGGCTCTTTTCCTATTTCAAAAGTTTTAGTTTTCGAGGGTAATAGCTACGTATGTTGAAAAAATGAAGATATTAGACTATTTTATGATTGCAAATGATAAAGAATGTGATTAAAGGCTCTTTTCCTATGTCAAAAGTTTTATTTTTCGAGGGTAATAGCTACGTATGTTGAAAAAATGAAGATATTAGAATATTTTATGATTGCAAATTGTAAAGAATGTGATTAAAGACTCTTTTCCTATGTCAAAAGTTTTAGTTTTCGAGGGTAATAGCTTTGTCTGTGGAAAAAACGAAGATATTAGACAATTTTATGATTGCACATGGTAAAGAATGTGATTAAAGGCTCTTTTCCTATTTCAAAAGTTTTAGTTTTCGAGGGTAATAGCTACGTATGTTGAAAAAATGAAGATATTAGACTATTTTATGATTGCAAATGGTAAAGAATGTGATTAAAGGCTCTTTTCCTATTTCAAAAGTTTTAGTTTTCGAGGGTAATAGCTACGTATGTTGAAAAAATGAAGATATTAGACTATTTTATGATTGCAAATGATAAAGAATGTGATTAAAGGCTCTTTTCCTATGTCAAAAGTTTTATTTTTCGAGGGTAATAGCTACGTATGTTGAAAAAATGAAGATATTAGAATATTTTATGATTGCAAATTGTAAAGAATGTGATTAAAGACTCTTTTCCTATGTCAAAAGTTTTAGTTTTCGAGGGTAATAGCTTTGTCTGTGGAAAAAACGAAGATATTAGACAATTTTATGATTGCACATGGTAAAGAATGTGATTAAAGGCTCTTTTCCTATTTCAAAAGTTTTAGTTTTCGAGGGTAATAGCTACGTATGTTGAAAAAATCAAGATATTAGACTATTTTATGATTGCAAATGGTAAAGAATGTGATTAAAGGCTCTTTTCCTATTTCAAAAGTTTTAGTTTTCGAGGGTAATAGCTACGTATGTTGAAAAAATGAAGATATTAGACTATTTTATGATTTCAAATGGTAAAGAATGTGATTAAAGGCTCTTTTCCTATGTCAAAAGTTTTAGTTTTCAAGGGTAATAGCTACGTATGTTGAAAAAATTAAGATATTAGACTATTTTATGATTGCAAATGGTAAAGAAAGTGCTTAAAGGCTCTTTTCCTATTTCAAAAGTTTTCGTTTTCGAGGGTAATAGCTACGTCTGTTGAAAAAATGAAGATATTAGACTATTTTGTGATTGCAAATGGTAAAGAATGTGATTAAAGGCTCTTTTCCTATGTCAAAAGTTTTAGTTTTCGAGGGTAATAGCTACGTATGTTGAAAAAATGAAGATATTAGACTATTTTATGATTGCACATGGTAAAGAATGTGATTAAAGGCTCTTTTCCTATTTCAAAAGTTTTAGTTTTCGAGGGTAAGAGCTTTGTCTGTGGAAAAAATGAAGGTATTAGACTATTTTATGATTGCACATGGTAAAGAATGTGATTAAAGGCTCTTTTCCTATGTCAAAAGTTTTAGTTTTTGAGGGTAATAGCTACGTATGTTGAAAAAATGAAGATATTAAACAATTTTATGATTGCAAATGGTAAAGAATGTGATTAAAGGCTCTTTTCCTATGTCAAAAGTTTTAGTTTTCGAGGGTAATAGCTACGTATGTTGAAAAAATGAAGATATTAGACTATTTTATGATTGCACATGGTAAAGAATGTGATTAAAGGCTCTTTTCCTATTTCAAAAGTTTTAGTTTTCGAGGGTAATAGCTACGTATGTTGAAAAAATGAAGATATTAGACTATTTTATGATTGCACATGGTAAAGAATGTGATTAAAGGCTCTTTTCGTATGTGAAAAGTTTTAGTTTTCGAGGGTAATAGCTTTGTCTGTGGAAAAAATGAAGATATTTGACAATTTTATGATTGCACATGGTAAAGAATGTGATTAAAGGCTCTTTTCCTATGTCAAAAGTTTTAGTTTTCGAGGGTAATAGCTACGTATGTTGAAAAAATGAAGATATTAGACTATTTTATGATTGCAAATGGTAAAGAATGTGATTAAAGGCTCTTTTCCTATTTCAAAAGTTTTAGTTTTCGAGGGTAATAGCTAGGTCTGTGAAGAAAATGAAGATATTAGACTATTTTATGATTGCACATGGTAAAGAATGTGATTAAAGGCTCTTTTCCTATGTCAAAAGTTTTAGTTTTCGAGGGTAATAGCTTTGTCTGTGGAAAAAATGAAGATATTAGACAATTTTATGATTGCACATGGTAAAGAATGTGATTAAAGTCTCTTTTCCTATTTCAAAAGTTTTAGTTTTCGGGGGTAATAGCTACGTATGTTGAAAAAAATGAAGATTTTAGACAATTTTATGATTGCACATGGTAAAGAATGTGATTAAAGACTCTTTTCCTATTTCAAAAGTTTTAGTTTTTGAGGGTAATAGCTACGTATGTTGAAAAAATGAAGATATTAGACTATTTTATGATTGCAAATGGTAAAGAATGTGATTAAAGGCTCTTTTCCTATGTCAAAAGTTTTAGTTTTCGAGGGTAATAGCTACGTATGTTGAAAAAATGAAGATATTAGACAATTTTATGATTACACATGGTAAAGAATGTGATTAAAGGCTCTTTTCCTATGTCAAAAGTTTTAGTTTTAGAGGGTAATAGCTACGTATGTGGAAAAAATGAAGATATTAGACTATTTTATGATTGCACATGGTAAAGAATGTGATTAAAGGCTCTTTTCATATGTGAAAAGTTTTAGTTTTCGAGGGTAATAGCTTTGTCTGTGGAAAAAATGAAGATATTTGACAATTTTATGATTGCACATGGTAAAGAATGTGATTAAAGGCTCTTTTCCTATGTCAAAAGTTTTAGTTTTCGAGGGTAATAGCTACGTATGTTGAAAAAATGAAGATATTAGACTATTTTATGATTGCAAATGGTAAAGAATGTGATTAAAGGCTCTTTTCCTATTTCAAAAGTTTTAGTTTTCGAGGGTAATAGCTAGGTCTGTGAAGAAAATGAAGATATTAGACTATTTTATGATTGCACATGGTAAAGAATGTGATTAAAGGCTCTTTTCCTATGTCAAAAGTTTTAGTTTTCGAGGGTAATAGCTTTGTCTGTGGAAAAAATGAAGATATTAGACAATTTTTTGATTGCACATGGTAAAGAATGTGATTAAAGTCTCTTTTCCTATTTCAAAAGTTTTAGTTTTCGGGGGTAATAGCTACGTATGTTGAAAAAATGAAGATATTAGACAATTTTATGATTGCACATGGTAAAGAATGTAATTAAAGACTTTTCCTATTTCAAAAGTTTTAGTTTTTGAGGGTAATAGCTACGTATGTTGAAAAAATGAAGATATTAGACTATTTTATGATTGCAAATGGCAAAGAATGTGATTAAAGGCTCTTTTTCTATGTCAAAAGTTTTAGTTTTCGAGGGTAATAGCTACGTATGTTGAAAAAATGAAGAAATTAGACTATTTTATGATTGCACATGGTAAAGAATGTGATTAAAGGCTCTTTTCCTATTTCAAAAGTTTCAGTTTTCGACGGTAATAGCTACGGATGTTGAAAAAATGAGGATATTAGACTATTTTATGATTGCACATGGTAAAGAATGTGATTAAAGGCTCTTTTCCTATGTCAAAAGTTTTAGTTTTCGAGGGTAATAGCTAGGTCTGTGAAAAAATTGAAGATATTAGACTATTTTATGATTGCACATGGTAAAGAATGTGATTAAAGGCTCTTTTCCTATGTCAAAAGTTTCAATTTTTGAGGGTAATAGCTACGTATGTTGAAAAAATGAGGATATTAGACTATTTTATGATTGCAAATGGTAAAGAATGTGATTAAAGGCTCTTTTCCTATTTCAAAAGTTTCAGTTTTCGACGGTAATAGCTACGTATGTTGAAAAAATGAGGATATTAGACTATTTTATGATTGCACATGGTAAAGAATGTGATTAAAGGCTCTTTTCCTATGTCAAAAGTTTTAGTTTTCGAGGGTAATAGCTTTGTCTGTGGAAAAAATGAAGATATTAGACAATTTTATGATTGCACATGGTAAAGAATGTGATTACAGTCTCTTTTCCTATTTCAAAAGTTTTAGTTTTCGGGGGTAATAGCTACGTATGTTGAAAAAATGAAGATATTAGACAATTTTATGATTGCACATGGTAAAGAATGTGATTAAAGACTCTTTTCCTATTTCAAAAGTTTTAGTTTTCGAGGGTAGTAGCTAAGTATGTTGAAAAATGAAGATATTAGACTATTTTATGATTGCAAATGGTAAAGAATGTGATTAAAGGCTCTTTTCCTATTTCAAAAGTTTTAGTTTTCGAGGGTAATAGCTACGTATGTTGAAAAAATGAAGATATTAGACAATTTTATGATTGCACATGGTAAAGATTGTGATTAAAGGCTCTTTTCCTATGTCAAAAGTTTTAGTTTTCGAGGGTAATAGCTACGTATGTTGAAAAAATGAAGATATTAGACTATTTTATGATTGCAAATGGTAAAGAATGTGATTAAAGGCTCTTTTCCTATTTCAAAAGTTTTAGTTTTCGAGGGTAATAGCTTTGTCTGTGGAAAAAAATGAAGATATTAGACAATTTTATGATTGCACATGGTAAAGAATGTGATTAAAGGCTCTTTTCCTATGTCAAAAGTTTTAGTTTTCGAGGGTAATAGCTACGTATGTTAAAAAAATGAAGAAATTAGACTATTTTATGATTGCACATGGTAAAGAATGTGATTAAAGGCTCTTTTCCTATGTCAAAAGTTTTAGTTTTCGAGGGTAACAGCTATGTCTGTGGAAAAAATGAAGATATTAGACTATTTTATGATTGCAAATGGTAAAGAATGTGATTAAAGGTTCTTTTCCTATGTCAAAAGTTTTAGTTTTTGAGGGTAATAGCTACGTATGTTGAAAAAATGAAGATATTAGACTTAGTTTTAGTTTTCGAGGATAATAGCTTTGTCTGTGGAAAAAATGAAGATATTAGACAATTTTATGATTGCACATGGTAAAGAATGTGATTAAAGGCTCTTTTCCTTTTTCAAAAGTTTTAGTTTTTGAGGGAAATAGCTACGTATGTTGAAAAAATGAAGATATTAGACAATTTTATGATTGCACATGGTAAAGAATGTGATTAAAGGCTCTTTTCCCATGTCAAAAGTTTTAGTTTTCGAGGGTAATAGCTACGTATGTTGAAAAAATGAAGATATTAGACAATTTTATGATTGCACATGGTAAAGAATGTGATTAAAGACTCTTTTCCTATTTCAAAAGTTTTAGTTTTTGAGGGTAATAGCTACGTATGTTGAAAAAATGAAGATATTAGACTATTTTATGATTGCAAATGGTAAAGAATGTGATTAAAGGCTCTTTTCCTATGTCAAAAGTTTTAGTTTTCGAGGGTAATAGCTACGTATGTTGAAAAACTGAAGAAATTAGACTATTTTATGATTGCAAATGGTAAAGAATGTGATTAAAGGCTCTTTCCTATTTCAAAAGTTTTAATTTTCGAGGGTAATAGCTTTGTCTGTGGAAAAAATGAAGATATTTGACTATTTTATGATTGCAAATGGTAAAGAATGTGATTAAAGGCTCTTTTCCTATCTCAAAAGTCTTAGTTTTCGAGGGTAATAGCTACGTATGTTGAAAAAATGAATATATTAGACTATTTTATGATTGCAAATGGTAAAGAATGTGATTAAAGGCTCTTTTCCTATGTCAAAAGTTTTAGTTTTCGAGGGTAATAGCTACGTATGTTGAAAAAATGAAGATATTAGACTGTTTTATGATTGCAAATGGTAAAGAATGTGATTTAAAGGCTCTTTTCCTATTTCAAAAGTTTCAGTTTTCGACGGTAATAGCTACGTATGTTGAAAAAATGAGGATATTAGACTATTTTATGATTGCACATGGTAAAGAATGTGATTAAAGGCTCTTTTCCTATGTCAAAAGTTTTAGTTTTCGAGGGTAATAGCTAGGTCTGTGAAAAAATTGAAGATATTAGACTATTTTATGATTGCACATGGTAAAGAATGTGATTAAAGGCTCTTTTCCTATGTCAAAAGTTTCAATTTTTGAGGGTAATAGCTACGTATGTTGAAAAAATGAGGATATTAGACTATTTTATGATTGCAAATGGTAAAGAATGTGATTAAAGGCTCTTTTCCTATTTCAAAAGTTTCAGTTTTGGACGGTAATAGCTACGTATGTTGAAAAAATGAGGATATTAGACTATTTTATGATTGCACATGGTAAAGAATGTGATTAAAGGCTCTTTTCCTATGTCAAAAGTTTTAGTTTTCGAGGGTAATAGCTTTGTCTGTGGAAAAAATGAAGATATTAGACAATTTTATGATTGCACATGGTAAAGAATGTGATTAAAGTCTCTTTTCCTATTTCAAAAGTTTTAGTTTTCGGGGGTAATAGCTACGTATGTTGAAAAAATGAAGATATTAGACAATTTTATGATTGCACATGGTAAAGAATGTGATTAAAGACTCTTTTCCTATTTCAAAAGTTTTAGTTTTTGAGGGTAATAGCTAAGTATGTTGAAAAAATGAAGATATTAGACTATTTTATGATTGCAAATGGTAAAGAATGTGATTAAAGGCTCTTTTCCTATTTCAAAAGTTTTAGTTTTCGAGGGTAATAGCTACGTATGTTGAAAAAATGAAGATATTAGACAATTTTATGATTGCACATGGTAAAGATTGTGATTAAAGGCTCTTTTCCTATGTCAAAAGTTTTAGTTTTCGAGGGTAATAGCTACGTATGTTGAAAAAATGAAGATATTAGACTATTTTATGATTGCAAATGGTAAAGAATGTGATTAAAGGCTCTTTTCCTATTTCAAAAGTTTTAGTTTTCGAGGGTAATAGCTTTGTCTGTGGAAAAAATGAAGATATTAGACAATTTATGATTGCACATGGTAAAGAATGTGATTAAAGGCTCCTTTCCTATGTCAAAAGTTTTAGTTTTCGAGGGTAATAGCTACGTATGTTAAAAAAAATGAAGAAATTAGACTATTTTATGATTGCACATGGTAAAGAATGTGATTAAAGGCTCTTTTCCTATGTCAAAAGTTTTAGTTTTCGAGGGTAACAGCTATGTCTGTGGAAAAAATGAAGATATTAGACTATTTTATGATTGCAAATGGTAAAGAATGTGATTAAAGGTTCTTTTCCTATGTCAAAAGTTTTAGTTTTTGAGGGTAATAGCTACGTATGTTGAAAAAATGAAGATATTAGACTTAGTTTTAGTTTTCGAGGATAATAGCTTTGTCTGTGGAAAAAATGAAGATATTAGACAATTTTATGATTGCACATGGTAAAGAATGTGATTAAAGGCTCTTTTCCTTTTTCAAAAGTTTTAGTTTTTGAGGATAATAGCTACGTTTGTTGAAAAAATGAAGATATTAGACAATTTTATGATTACACATGGTAAAGAATGTGATTAAAGGCTCTTTTCCCATGTCAAAAGTTTTAGTTTTCGAGGGGTAATAGCTACGTATGTTGAAAAAATGAAGATATTAGACAATTTTATGATTGCACATGGTAAAGAATGTGATTAAAGACTCTTTTCCTATTTCAAAAGTTTTAGTTTTTGAGGGTAATAGCTACGTATGTTGAAAAAATGAAGATATTAGACTATTTTATGATTGCAAATGGTAAAGAATGTGATTAAAGGCTCTTTTCCTATGTCAAAAGTTTTAGTTTTCGAGGGTAATAGCTACGTATGTTGAAAAACTGAAGAAATTAGACTATTTTATGATTGCAAATGGTAAAGAATGTGAATAAAGGCTCTTTCCTATTTCAAAAGTTTTAATTTTCGAGGGTAATAGCTTTGTCTGTGGAAAAAATGAAGATATTTGACTATTTTATGATTGCAAATGGTAAAGAATGTGATTAAAGGCTCTTTTCCTATCTCAAAAGTCTTAGTTTTCGAGGGTAATAGCTACGTATGTTGAAAAAATGAATATATTAGACTATTTTATGATTGCAAATGGTAAAGAATGTGATTAAAGGCTCTTTTCCTATGTCAAAAGTTTTAGTTTTCGAGGGTAATAGCTACGTATGTTGAAAAAATGAAGATATTAGACTGTTTTATGATTGCAAATGGTAAAGAATGTGATTAAAGGCTCTTTTCCTATTTCAAAAGTTTCAGTTTTCGACGGTAATAGCTACGTATGTTGAAAAAATGATGATATTAGACTATTTTATGATTGCACAT